>NW_009630427.1:0-91945 GCF_000690535.1 Cariama cristata
CCGCCGCGGGATGCCCTGAGGTGGGGAGCGTTTCTAGAAAGGGTGCGAGGAGGAAGGAGGCACAGATCTGCCACCTCATCGAGGCTGTTGCGAAAGGTCTGTGTGTAATGAGGGCACCGCCACTGCTTGTAACCTGTTTGGCTTTATCTGAATTCCTGGTGGTGCTGCTTAAGGGAGCTTGGTGCGTGCTTCGTTTTCCTTGGCCTATTGATAGGGTGTCAGCTACTGTGAGGTCTTGAAAATGTCGTCGTGTCCTCAAGTGCAACTGTGTGACAGCATCGGCCAGTTCCGTACCGGCCTTGGATTTCTCACTTTGATATGAAATTTGTGCAGTTCCCAAGTTCAAAGGCTTTTTCAGTGGTCCTTCTCAGCCAGAGCCATTATTAGTGCCAGACCTACAAAATCACTGAGGCTTTTGACAGTTGTGTTGCATTTGCTTATGGTTTTGTTTTGTTGTTAAGGGATTTGGTGTTTTGGTTTTTATTGCGGATTTTTTCCTCTCACCGTTAGTATTTGAAGTTAAGCAGAGAAGTTTATGCGCACTTTGTGCAGCCTGTTGACTTTCACGGTGCACTGTCAGCAGCACCTGTAAGGCCAAACTTTTATTCACAGGCTCCTGTTACATTTATAACTTGGTTATACAATTGTGTATATAATCAGAGTTTCACCTGAGGAATGTTCTTTAACTGACAGTGGCAGACTGAAGTGGAACTGAAGCTGTCAAGAGTCAGAATAAGTCCATAGACTTAAGACTGACCTGAGCTTGATGTTAGAAATTCAGTTGGTGTACTAAATTAGTGAATACTTCAACTAACCAAGTGGCAACAGGAACATACTGTGGGCAATGATGCTCTGTAGTATAAGGCTACATACTGTGGTATTGAATTGCTTTTTTTTGGATGTGTATTCTGGTAGCATTAGAGGAAAAATGTTAATTGTGGTCAAAGTATAATTCCCCCCCCCCAAGGTTGTGGTAGTGGTGGTCCTGCTGAGGACTTCTTGTTTCGAGTTGCCAGCCCTTTTCAAGTATATGGTTTAATGGCTATGTGGACTTAGCAAAGGCACATTTCCTAATTTGAGGTATGTTTTCTTAACTTCGGTTAAGGTAGATGCACAGTAACAGAATGAAAAGTGATGGTTCTGGATCTGGTTTACTGAGCTTACTAACCTCTCAGTAAATGAGTTCATTTTCCAGAGTATGTCGTTACGAGAATTTAGGAGGGTTACATTATTTGAGTATCTGGATTTTCTTTTTTTCCCGCTGATATTACTGGTCTTAGAACTTAAAGGTGTTCATAGTCACATTTAAATTTGCATCTTGCTGTCTTGATAATAGAAATCTGCCTTGTGCCGTGAGATTCATGAATTAGTGGAACAGTTGGCCTGTATTAATTTTGTATCTTACAGTCAATACCTATGAATATTAATTTATATCTGACTGGTAAATGAGTTCAGTAAAAAGAAATACTTGGTGATGTGGCAGGTTGCAGTTCACCCCTTACTGTTCTGTTTGCTGAATTCCTCCTCTTCAAATACCCTGAGTTGTGCTGAATAAGCTCCCATTTGACACAGATCACCTCTTGGGAAGATTCATCCTTCCTGGTTGTTTGTCCATGCTAATTGCAACAAAAAGAGGCAACTGAGGAGAACAGAGGAGTATTGTTCCTCTTCCCGCTCTCCTTCCTAGTAGTAAAAGAAAGGAAATGTAATAAGAGGAAGAAGAAACAGGCTTTGAGTATACAGAGCGCAGTTCGTTACTGTCAGACCACTAGCCTTAAGTGTTTTCTCTAACTCCTGCTCTTCACACCATATGTTTCTGTTCCGAGTTTGGGAGCTTTTTTTCTCAGCCTAAATAGCAAAGGATATTTGAAGGGGCAGGGGTGGCTTTTTGGTTTGCCAGTCTTAGCTATATTTACCAACTTTCTTTGCAAACAGAAGGAGTAAAAACTTGATGGGTGGAAATTACACATGGCTCAGCTGGATGCTCTGAGACTCCTTGTGAGCTTTTTTGTGTTGCTCCTGAAACTCTAGTTGCTTGTCCACTTCTTACTTTGTTCAGTTTTGTCCTTGATGAACACACTTGCAAACACACGTAAAAGCAAAGCCCAAACCTGTTTAAAAATAGCAGCAAACTTAAGACTTATTATGCTAAACACAGGGTCATTCTGATCAAAAAATACCCCAAAAGCACAATCTCCAACTCGCTTGACAAGACAATAATTAAGCTTTTTTTATGTAATAAAAAAAAATTTAGGTAATTGTAATTAAGATTGGTGACATGCATGTTTCTTTGTCTTTGAAACGGCTGTTTCTTGTACACAGTCAGAACTAATTCTGTATATTTTCATAGTCCTGTATATTTTCGTAGTCCTGTTACTCAGCTTGGGGACAAGACTTTTTTTTTTAAAAAAAAAAAAGTGGAAATTCTACAGGGGAAAAAGAGGAGTGTGCAGACAAATGTAAAATCTTGAAACTGTTTTCAAGTTGGGGGGCTTTCTTAAGCTTTTTACACTGCGGATATAACTGCTGATACGAGGATATAGTTCAAGTTTGTATACTTAGGTACGCACATATTAGCCCCAGTTATTCTAATAAAACAAAACTCCCACGAGGAAGCTACAATTTATTTGAAGTGAGTGTGTTTAACTGGAAAAACAGCTGCACCTGCTTGTCTTTCCTGTGCCTTCTGACTAACTTACTTGGAGTTGTCAGGGCTGGCACCGATTCTAATATAGGAGTCGTTTGGGTGGGGTTTTTTGGTTTGGGTTTTGGGGTTGGTGGTGGTTTGTGGTTTTTTTTGACTCTTCCACTCTTGCATCAGTGCCAGCACTACAGACTCTGAATTTATCCAGAATATCTGACTTGATTTGACAACTGGGGCTCTTGTGTGTGGTCACCTGAGGTCCTTGGTGAATAGATAACAATTAGGCAGGCTTTGGAAATAATATCCAAATTAAAATACTTGGAAGTTTTAAAAATAAATAGTATGCTTGCAGGTCGCTTGCATAAATTTAGTTTCTTGCTGATGCATACAAAGCTTCTGCAGCTGTAGTGCTGGGCCCTTGATATTCAGCTCGCTGATGACTCTCTTATCTGTTGGAAAAAGCTCTGTAGGGTTGGTTTGTTTTTTCCTCTGGCTAAACTTGAGTCCTTCTGTTCATTCCCAGACCAAAGAGCAAATAGGTACCCAAACACAGAATTTGAATCTTGAGACTCTTGTGCCCATCTTAACAGTTTTCAGATTTCTCCTGCGGGGTGGTCTATTTAAAGCAATTGCTTGCCTACTGCCAGAAAATGAATAAGCAGTAGATCTATATGAATAAACAGCCCAACTATCAGGTCAGTGTACACTGAATTCCTCTGTAGTTATGGTAAATGTCACTTTTCATCATGGTTACAGTGACTATTTAGGCTGCTTCTGGAGATTCCCACACCAGTTTATGATGTTCAGCAACTTGCAGAGCCAAGTTTTAAAGTATGTGTAGTATAGTTAGTTTTGTTCTGCAGGGAACCTACAGTCCTTCACAGTTTGCCTTATTTCTCTATCCATGTTGCCCCTGCTTTTATTACTTACCTGTTTACTATTAATTATCACCTTTCTCATTTCCTTTATTATCTTCAGGATTTTCAAGGAAAAAAATGGCTCTCCTGCCTAAAGTGTTAAGTAACTGTAAAACTGTATGGAACCTAGGAAAGACACTGAATTGTATAGGTACATCTTACTGTGGAAAATCTGTTCTTGGAGCTATCCTGATGTGACTAAAGGTGAAACAAGGGCACTTTTTCAGATGCTTGAGACTGTGAAAATTGAATGCTATGTTTAGGTGGACGGAAGGTTCATCAGAGTAATTTACAGCAGACTTCTAGGATACCACTCCAAACTGACAAGTTTTGAAAGATTTCAGATATTCGTATGTGGGGAGAGACGAGGGGATGAAGCTTCAGGATTTTTTGTTTTAGCCCATGTTAAATACTTCTGTTTGTTTATGGTTTGATACCTGATTTGTTGCTAGTATACTTCCAAAACCAGGGAAATTTGTGATGGGTTTGTTTTCCAGTTTTGTTTTGGATTTTTGTGTTGGTGTTGTGTTGTGTTTTTTTTTTTCTCCAATGCTTGCTTTGTCATTTTAGAGGACATTGAACTACTTGGTGATCAAAACTTTAAGCTAGAGAAGGAGCAAAATGGCAAAGAATGTCCATTTTTCTGAAAATTGGGCATTCACATAAAAGCTACCTTGAAGTGTGTGTGAAAAAATTACTGTCGAGATACTTCTCCACTATCAGTGGAGCTATTTATATTTTATTCAGAGCTATACGTACCTAGAATAAATTTTTAAAACATATCATTTAATAAGATCCCCAAATTGACTATATGATAAGTAATTTTTATTTTAACTTCATCTATTTAAACAAAAAAAGAATACTAACTGGAAATCTGGGGCTTATTTTATACAGTAATTTCCAGTAATGAAAAAAAGGAATTTGCTATCATTGTTCTAAAGCAAATAATCGAATTGAAGCCCTTGAATCCAGCTTGCTGAATTATTGTCAATCTTTTAGCACATAGAGTTTTTTCCAGTGGATATAGAGGGCACTTTGTTCATTTTAATATAGACAGCTCAATGATTTTCTTATGCAGAATTAAAGAATTATAAACTGTATTAAGGAGTAAGAAAGGAAAATTAAATGAAGATCCCAGGTGCTGAGAGCTCCTAGTTCTAAAATCTTGATGACTGGTGATCAGAAGTTACTGTTCTTTCATTACAAATACTTTGTTGTTTAATCACGTTTTGGTGTGAGAAGTTTTGATATACTTTCCTTCAATCTGTGTAGTGTAACATTTTTGTTCAGACTTGAAGAAATGACTTCAAAGTGCTGCTTAATTTTCATATTTAAGATTAATTCAAGTGCCTGTCTTGATCCAAAACCTGAGTGAAAGAAATTGATTCCTACTAATTAGTTGTAGTTCATTGTTTTCTAATGTAATGTATTTATTCAGGATTTTAATATATTACCTTGCTTGAATTTATGCAAAGGGTATACTCTTAGTAAAAGAGCGTGAAAGTTTTAATAGTCGTAAACTGGTAAGCTGTAGTGAAATTGTGTTCTGATTTGAAGAATGCTGGAAGCAGCACAAATGAAAAACCTCTCTGGCTGAATTGATGTATGTACAGCATGTACTGGCACTTAGCTGCTTGTTTCTTCTCAACAATAGGATTTCCCTGTTGGTTGAGCAGCAGCTATTTATTAGCTTTAAAATAAAAGTGGCACTTTGCAAACATACCACTTTAGTATGATTTTCATACTGCTGGTTAAATGAAAAGGGAGTGACAATTTTAATGTTTTATATCAAAACCTGTGCTCTGGAAACAGTTTGCCTTGGAAATGATAAAGATGAGATGAAAGTGCAGTAGATGAGAAGCCAATCTCTGAAGTAGCTAACAGTTCTCAGTTGAGTCCTAAGTTACTAGTAGGGTCATAAAATTAAACTTAAGACTTTTTTATATTTGCTATGTGTGCATTGTGAGTCTTTTTCCACGTTATTTTGAAATTGAAAACCCAAATAGAAGTGTATTTTTGTCAAATTGTTTTTATAGTTGACGTATAAAGCTTGATGTGCAAAAGTACATTACTGAATGTATAGACAGGAATAGAAATGCATATTTGGCACCTTCTCACAAGGCTGTGCTTTACAGTGTTTATTTATTTTGACATCCTTTTTGGGGCAGGGAAGTCATGCCACGTGTTTATTAGGCTGCAGGTTGTTTTATCATGGGAAGATGTAACTTCTGCCTCTAGATCAGTAACTGTTTGTTAATGTGTTGTATTGCGACTGTATGTGTTTGGTATAATTAAACTGGTCATTCAAAAACTTGATCTTTTTGGTTTTTCTTGAAGAAGCTGAATGTGGAATAAATGCAGAAGTAGAAAAACAACTTGAAATGGGAAAGAAGTTACTGGCTGCTGGACAGCTAGCAGATGCTTTGTCTCACTTTCATGCGGCTATAGGTACGTATCTCAGGAAAGCAACTCTTGCACTCATGTACCTTTGGGTGAGGGTTTTTTCCCTGCTATTTGCTTCGTTAAGTATCATGCTTTCTTGCAAATTGCATTCCATGAGTCACAGAAGTTGGGGCACCTTTATGTGACAGTTTGAACAGGAGCCAACAGAGATGCAGTAGAATGTTTATGCTTTGGTTTTGATAAAAGAAACTGTTAAATTAACTACATGGTACGTGAAGGCTAAGTCAGTGCTGTTTGACAAGCTAGCTGTGTGGCTGCAATTGTAATTGACTGTGGTATCATTTGATGGGATATTTTTCTATATCTAATCCCATCAAGATTAGGTTTTATCTTTATGAATTTTTTTGAAGTATGCCTTTTAAACTCAACCTTTGTCTATGATTTCTTCTTTCCAGCACTGTAAAAAAAATTCAAACTTTGAAATGGTCTCTTTTTTTTTTTTTTTTTTAAATGAAATCTTGAAGTGGGTGATACCTCAGTGAAACTGATACTACAAGTTTCAGATACTGAGCTGGTAGTGAAGAGTATATTAACTGTCCCTTTCTTATGCTCAACTATTAAGTGAGTTCTTGGTTTGGTGTTCTGCATTTTCAACAAACTGAGGAGTTAAATGTTTGCTTCCATAGATTTTAAAGCATCTGTGCTGTTTAAAATCCTTGAAGCATAGAGACGGATAGCACCAGTAAAGAGCTGTGTCCATTAACACTACAATTTCTCAATAGCGTGGGTTTTTTACATGTTTTAAGGTGTTGACCTTTGTTATAATGTGTACAAGTGCATCATTTTCTCTGAGAAGAATAATACCAAGGTGTTACATGGTAATGAGTCATACTATTGAATATTTTCTATCCATGCCTTGGTCTATTAGCAATATGTAAATGAAAATCTGCTGATTCTGAGCTATTAATATTTTCTGTGAGTTCTACAAGATCAGCTTCTCTTATATAAAGGGAGTGGAGGGGGAAACTTCCTCTTTTTCTGTGCTATGAAAGCTCCTCATCCCACCAAGAAGGTGGTCTGTTACTCCTTTCGCCTTGTGTGTTGCTGCCAAAACATTCCTGTAGAATCTGAGCAGAGTTAGTGTTACAACGGGGTTTATTCCTTTATTATTGGTTGGTAAGCTTTAACTTGGATTTGGTGAAAAGTCCATTTCAGTCCGTGGTGGTGCAAAGGCAGCAGCGGTGTGAGGTGGGATGAGCAGTGAGGTGCCTGCATGTGGTGAAACCCTCTGCTTTGCCAGCAGTGCTCGAGCAGCTGGCAGAACTACGGTGTGACTATCTCTGTTGTGACCTTGATAGGATTCTTAGTTGGATGTTGATTTGAGCCTGATTGCATAAAATTTCGTCAGACTTCTGTTTCTTCTTTATACTTGACCTTTTTCAAAAGATTTTAAGCATGTTTTGCCTACTGTGTTTGTAGAGGGAGGGAGAAGAGATTTCTCTAATCCTTTTTTGCCCGTATTACATTATTGTAGACTGTGAGGTAAATAGATCTTTTTGTCTTGCCTCAGCTAGCCAATTTTTCTTTTTTTTTTTTTTTAAACATCTAAAATATAAGAATGCTACTCTCTCTTCAGTTAAATTTTCAACTCTTTCTTTGATCCCGTCAAGTTGATGGCTTATACCTTCTCTCCGAGTAAATGTCAGTTGCTGTTTATTACTGTTCTTGGGGAACTGAGGTAAAACCGTATTCTGACTGTCAGAAAGGTCATCATCTGGTGCTGAATGTGCTTTCTAGGTTAGCACTTTCCTATCTTTCATCCTTTGTGTGTTAATAGAGTTCCTTAATTTCAGCTATTGATTTGTACCTACTCTACGCATTCAGTTGTATGCAGCAGGCCTTAACGCTTCCTTCTTTTTTTTTTAAAGGTAGTAATACTTGAATTTATTTGATGTCCATAATGCTGACATAAAAGATGATATGGGAGTTGTTATTAAATTTCAGTGCTGGACATGAGAATTTCCACAGCCAAGACATTGTAGAGGAAGAGTGCAGATTAGCTTTTCCGGTGAGAACTGAAATAGTGTTTTGATAATGGAGGGGGCCAGCTGTGGAGCTCGGTTACTGACCATAAGATTTTTGGCAATGCTATTTGTTCCGTTTATTTTAAAGTTCAACTTCAACCTCAAATGAGGTGAGGAAGAGAAATACTTGTTTTGTTCCTCAGGTATGGGTGTTCTTGTCTACACATTCTGGATTGATGAACTTTTTTTTTTTTTTTAATAATAGCACAGTAGAAAGTTTACTACCTTCTACTGCATGTGGTTGTTTGTGTGGTCTGGGTCACCGTTGAGAGCCCGCCTTCTACTGCATGTGGTTGTGTGGTCTGGGTCACCGTTGAGAGCCCACAGTAACTGTCGCCTGTTTCTTTGAAATACTGCATAGAGAAGAATACTAAGAAAATTCTACTTGATTTCAGAGACTGATGTTTGCCTCCTGTAAGGCTGTACATACATGTGCTAGCCTAGAGAGTGTTAAAATTGCTGGATCTTAGAAGTTTGACCAGCAAGCAACATGGCATGTGTCGGCCTTGAAGTTAGTCTTTGGGTTTTGATCATGTACGTGCATTTGTCTGCCGTTCGGAAAGGGTTGTGGTGCCCACTTTAGTAGTAAAGAAAGAAGATGCTTAAGTGTGAGTGGATGATGTAAAGGGTTTATGCGTCTGTGACAACATTGGACTAACATATTAGTCATTTTGGGATTATTTCCTTGCATCCAGATGATGGACAGGGACTGGGATAGAGAATCATGAATTAACATGCTTTCAAATGTAGACCTGCAGTTGGAGATAAGGGTTAGTATGTCGTGGCTGTTTTCCTGTACAAATCTGAAAAATATGTACATATTTTACCTTCAGTGCTCTTAATTATTTGGCATTTATTGTGTTTCTGTAAACTTTATTGTTAAATAATCAAACTGCATTAAAAATATTGCTTGGACAATGTTACAAATATTATGTTTTATTGATAAATACCATTTTTTCCAGTGGCTTAAAAGTCAGTTGATATATTTTTAGTCATTATAGTTTTGCTGTACCCAAAGTTTCAGTTGCTTTGAAATAGTATTCTGATTACAGTTTGTTCACTTGCAGAAGGAGACTCAGATAACTACATTGCTTATTACAGAAGAGCCACAGTGTACTTAGCCATGGGCAAATCTAAAGCAGCAATTCGTGATTTAAGTAAAGTGGTTGAATTAAAGCAGGACTTCACATCAGTAAGTATTACTAGAATTGAAAATTGTTCAAGTGTAAAAAGAACCTGCTTCGAAGGCGGCTGTTTTTCAGACTGCTCAGCAGAAGTAGAAAATACATTACTGCTCAGAAGGCTTTAAATAGGATCAAATAATAGCAGTGGTCTATGTGCTTGAATTTGCAGCTTTGAGTACAGTCTAGCCAGTTACTATAACAACTAAGAGTAGTTCTGTTAAGTTCATGTTCCTCACAGGTTTATGCTAAACACTTTCCCTCTCTCAGTTGTGGTTACTCTCAGTCACCGAGGCTGTGCCCTCTGAGACAGAGGTGGGGAGAGAGCACAGAGATACCTCTGTTTTTCTTATGGCTTAATCAGCATTTGATTTGAGGCATCTCTTCTCCACAGCAACTGTCCTAATCTCACTGCCTTCCTTTGGGGTTGTTGCAATTTCTGATTTACTTATCCCTTCCTCACGTCTGCCTACTGTATGTGGAGACTGCTTTGCTAGATGGAGACTGACGCTGAAGTCCTCTCCATCAGATTCTCTCATCTCCCTTTTCCATGGGGAGTGGTGTGTCCTGTATGGCTTACAATGAAGGAGCAAATGTTAAGTTCCTTGTTGTATGATAATATTCTTATCATAAATCAAAATCTTCTAAATCGTTAACTTGTCTTTTTACATAGCTTCTATTGTTCCAAAAGTTTAGCGGAAGAATTATGTGTGGGAGTTGTTTATTTTTTCTTATTTCTACTAATTTCTTTAAATCTGTAAGTGGTTATAGTCAGAAAAGTGGTGTAAGGTAAACATTTGCTTTGTTTTGTGCAACTCTTCAAATGAGTTCTTTACATGAGTTGCAACTGTTTATAAAAACTGTGGCTGTCTTCTGTTCCTCAGTTCTGGTGCAGTGTGCTCCTTTACCATCAAAGAGGCCTCATAAGAACATTATCAAATTGAGAAGACAAGGAATGGATCTTGTGATCTCCGTTTCAGCTTGTTAGCTGTAGTACAATGAAATTTTTTCTTCCTCCTGAAGGACACTGAAGCTTATGTTCATACTTTGCTGCATTCCAATTTGTAAATCAAAAGAAATTACCTTATGTTTTATTTCAGGCAAGGTTACAGAGAGGGCACTTACTGCTGAAGCAAGGAAAGTTTGATGAAGCAGAGGATGACTTTAAAAATGTGGTAAGTTGGAGGCCTAAGTTGGACTACATCACGGCTTTTAAGGTTGGGTTCTGAGCCAAGATCTCATCTCAGCTCTGATGCAGTAGAGGTAGTATGTGTATGTATGCCTGACTTTGTCTTACCTGTTCTTTAAAGGTATTGTTGCTAAGCTACCTTGTATGAATAAATGACTGATAAAGTTGCAGTGCAGCGCTGAAAATGAAATCGGAACGTGTTGTGTGAAGTAGCACAGCACTTTGAAAAGTCTCTTTTTTGTGTGTGTGCCTACCACTTCGTGATCTCTGCTTGATGACATCTAAACTAGGGAGCAATCTTCATTCAGAAAGAAAGGATAAGTGACATGGGACTTAAAGTACTAATTGAACCCTGCTTTACATCACTATATTCAGGTCACCCTAGGAGGTCACTAGGGGCCTTGTTGATCAACCTTTGAAGGTTCCTATCTCTTTTCACTGATTGCAGAAGGATTCTGAGGCTCCTGGGCTCTTAATTTAGTCACTGGGCTGTTAAAATCAATGAATTTCAGTGGCATGCATCTGCATATCTTCTCATCTGCAGAGGAGTTCTCCATTGTGTTGACAATACTTTCTCTCCGCAGCAAGTGCCCAGAGTTTGCATACGAACACAGTTGGATGTCACCCACCTAAAACTCACTTGGGTTGTTTTTTCTCTGGATAGGTATTTTGTGCATTTCAGCCTTACGTTGCAAAAATAAACTGATCTAATGCCAGAACAAAATTCCTCAGAGAATATGCGAAACTCTATTCTCTCTCTGTTGCACAAAATTTGTGTAAGCATGAGAATAAATAAGATTCATTCTTGTTCTTGGTTACTCTTCAAGAGTTGCTAGCCTGAACAGCTTGCCTGTCCCTTATGCCAAAATAAATAGAATTTGAAAGTGTAACTGATGCTGTCTTGTTGGCTTGCTTTGGAGAGTGTGATGGAGAAAGCAGTTCTGCATTGCAGATTGCAGATGTGTAATGGAAATCTTCCTAGTGAGTATGTACGACAAAAACAGAGCAGCTATGCTGTCCGCTTTGCAGGGGAATTGGGAGGAATGGCTCTTGCAGGTAGAAATGCACCAGGCAGTCTTTGTGTTTGTAGCAAAGCTGCAGTAGCTTATTCTGAAATTCATGTAGCATTGGCTCCTCTGGCTGCTGCTGCTTCCTCAGGAAGTTTCTTAGGGGCGTGTGGTCTGCCATTGCATGTCTGATTGCAGTGCAGCCCTGCTATTTGCAAATGTGGGAGAATGTCGTTCAGCTCTGTTTAACTCAGGGCATAGTTGCTCCAATAGCAATTCCGTGATGTCAGTATTGATTCTGAGTTTATGTATGCATCTCTCTGCAGTTACTGTTTCTCGAAGTATTGCTTGATGCTGCATGTGGAAGTGCTTCTCCAGTCAACTGTCAAGTAGCTTGTCCTTTTTGCAAACCACCTGCAAAAACTTAGATTGCTGCCTTTTGTCAGTGAAATAGTTTCAGTCTTCAGTCAAGTTTTAAATCTGAAGTGGAGCCGAGTTTCTTCTCAGAAGCTGACTTCTGAAGATACTATATTGGTCCTGAATCTTAGTTCCCGTTTCATTGGTTCTGTGAACAATATTGCCTATGTACTTGGAGATATGGCAAGCGGTCTGTTTTGAAGAGCACAATTTTCAGTGAAGTACAGTATATTCAAGGAAAAGAAGGCAATATTAAAGTAATCCTCTGTAACAGGTTTATTCCTGTGGGGGAGGGGATTAAGTTATCCTACATACCTTGAATCTTTTAAGTATAATACATACTTCTTTGTGATCTCCCTTGTTTTCTTCTAAATCTTTCAGATAGTCAGTCTGATTATTCTGCCAGTTCTCTGTGTGTCTAAAATACCTAGTATACTCTGGCAGTATGTTTATATTTAAATATAAAATTGCATTTAATGTCAAGATGAGAGGAAGAGTCACAATACCGTGTTTCTGTGGGGTGTTTTTTTGTAAATGAGAAGGGAGGAAAGAAGGAGGAAGTCTCTCAGGGATTGAATATCTATCTTTCTAAATGATTTCAAGACTTTTACATCCAGACCCTACCTTTGCTGCCAAAAGCGATAGGGGCAAGGTAAAGTAGCCACTGGGAAGCTTTGACTCATATTGTAGAAGTCAAAAGGAGTAAGTTGTACCTTGAAGTGAGAGTTCCTTATACTACTATGGCAGATATGACGCCAGAATGGGATCTCAGTAGCTTTTAGGCTACAATTTAGTTGTGGACTTGGATACCTGAAATTGTGTGTTTTACCTGTGAACAGAGTATGTAATCTATGATTCTTCTCTCTAGCTGAGTAAGTGTAGGTCGGGATCTGAACAGCCCCCTGGCCTCTCACTTTGTTGGCTGGGTATCAGCTAACTGCAATGCTTTCATTCTGGATAAGCATGTAGCACATCAGTAAACTTTGGCGTCCAAATCTGCAACTAAATTAGACAAAAGCTTGGGCCATCCTCCTTCACTGAAAGGGAGGTCTTAATTTGAAGAAAAAGAGTCCACTTTCTTTACTATGCAGGGGTCTGGGATGTTAACTAGAACAGGTGGTCCCGAGGATGTCATATGCTTACAGAAATGAATTGTGGGATGTTAAATGTGGGAGTTTTTACCTTCAATGTTAAGGTTTTTTTCCTGAGGCAATAGTTGTGTGGATGAGATGGGCTTGCTTCTGGTAAAGCCAGCCTTCTTTGAAGTAGATTGTATGCCCTTGAATGATGGCAGGTGTGTTATCTCTTGTGTAATTCACACAAGAGATTGTTTGTTTGGGTCAAGTGTTGACTTCAAGGGAGCAGATCAGATTGTAAAATACTCCCCACATTTGAGTTGGAAAAACCAGGTCAGGGTGTGGAAACGAAGGAGAGTAATTTTACTTGGACTACTCAAGGACAGACATGTAGGAGTGAGATGATTTGTCGTTCCCTATATTACGCTTGCATTAAGAGTCAGTGACACCAGGGTTGCTTTCCGTGCCTACCAAAACTGATGTAGTCACTGCAAGGTGACTGATGTAATGAGCCATTTGTAAGGTGCTGTTTTCTCCTAGCGTATTGCAGAAGTCTGTTGAATCCCAGTGGAGACTCTGAAAAGCTTGCTGCTTTTTTTTTTTTCCCCCCTTCCCATCCCTCCTGTGTTGTCATGCTCTTTGAAAGGGATCTTGGCAGTTTAGGAGATGCGGTCCTTTTTGAAGGAGAGAGAGTCAGAAAAATTCAGTCCATCTAAACAAAGCAGAGAATGACAGGTAAACTTGCCCAGCTTGTAACAGCAGCAGTTTTGTGTAGGGCTTAAAAGAATCATTGGAACTATTCTTTATGTATAATAGTAAAACTATCCCTAAATCTCTTTAAAGTTATGTGATGGCTGAGCAGAGCAGTTTCTCTGCTTGGATGTTTGTAGCGCCTGTGGTGTATGGGTGCTGTGTGTCTGGTGAGGCAGTGCTAGGGTGTGCAGGCAGTGGGAATGCCTGGCTGGAAAGGACGAGAGTGTGCTCCTTTCAGGGGCAGAGCCTCTTGAGACCTAGCCTTCATGCGTTATTTTTAGATTGCCCTTTTTTTTTTCTTGCTCTGTACTTCCTTGTTGGCTAAAATCAGTCATGAGGTTTGGATAGAGGGTGTGATTCAGACTTATGCCTTGACATGTTAAGCAATATGACCTTTCTAGAAACCTCTCTTTTTGACCAACAAATGCACCAACCTGATGAAGTTCCTTATGCGGGCCAGATTTTTTTTTTTCTGTCCAGCAATGCAGAATCACAGCTCATTAATCTTTAGAAGTTCTTTAGCTTTTTGCTTTGCAGCTTGGCTACCAGTTTGGAAGTCTAGGACCTCAAGGGTAATAAAACTTTGAACAGGTGTCAGCAGTGGGGTCTAATTCTTGTGTTTACAGTGCGCAGGTTGGAATGAGAATTAAGCAGAAGTCCTTAGGTGACTTTAGAAAGTCATTGCTCACAGTAGGTGAATAGTATTTCTTTCTGTGCTCTGACTTCGGTTGTGTGTTCGTATGCTTTAATATCAAGTTCCTTCTGTTTTGGTTAGGAGTTTCTGAATAATAGAAGTCAGCAGGACAGTTCTGTGGGCACGTCAACACTCATGTCTAAGGCCTCAATCCATGAAAGCCCTGGAATATTTATTTTATTTTTAAGCATGTGATTTGTAGTGAAAATAGAAGGAATATTGGTATACTTTTGTTCATGGAATGCCTCCTGAAACGGTGACAAAAGCAATGCAAGTCCTGACAGCCATTTGTATATGCCTTGTAATACTGTCTGTGACCCTGCTTCTGTCCTAGAGAAAATGACAAGCGTTTGAGTTGCTGAATTCTGTAGAAGGCACAAAACCAGAACAGAACTTCTGCCTAGTCCATTGGCAAGTGTGGAAAGGACCGCGTTGTATTTCTTTGAAATTATCTTGTTTTGTTTTTATTTAAGACTGACTGTAATGTTCACAGTTGCAGTCTGTTGCAATAAATACTGTAAATTGAGGTGTCCTAAATACGCGATTCTGTCTCTCTTGGAAGCATAAACACTTAAAAGCTGGAAACTGAAGGTGCTGCTTCCAGCCTGGTAGATGGCAGCCAAGGCCGAGTGACTGAACACTGTATGTTTGCAAATTGTGTTCTAATCTAGAGAGGCCGTTGGCTGTTGCAAAATACACTGAATAATAGTTGGTTGGTACGTGTAATAATGCTATTTTGGATGTAGATGGAGGAGACCATCTTATGGCACTGTAAGTTAACCCGATTTGAGTTACTAGGTAATCATGGATTGGGTGTTTGAAGCTCGCTTAAACAGAATCAAAGTTATATCAGATTGCTTCCAAATACATTCCTCTGTGGTACTGTGATCATCTGTAGCGTCCTGGGTAAAGACTAAGAGGTATTTAAATATTTCCTTGCTTTTTTCCGTCTAACATCATAGCTGTGTTACCTAATATATTGTCCCACCAGTGCAGAACTTTTCTTTGTGCACTATTCTTGAGTGTGTAGATAGATGTCTTGATCTTAGATAACGCAAACCATGGAGGTTCCTTCAGTTCCCTTCAGAATATTTTTCAAAAGCCTAATCAACCTCTTTTCATTGTCTGTGTGTTTACCAGTTTGAAAAGCAAAAAAATAGAACAGCTTTAAAATGTGTAGATGTATGCCTATGTTGGTGGCACTGGACCATAGTAAGTAGCATATAGAAACAGTGTGTCTAACATTTTGGGTTTTTTAAAACAACAGTATTTAAGAATTTTTCAAGTTGATAGTGTCTGTTTATAATACATACTAAGATACTTGAATGCTACAGATGAATGGCTTGTATACCTTTATACTCTTTGAGAGTATGGATTTTGAGTTATGTTTTTGGGGGTTTTGTGTTTGTTTTGTTTGGTGTTTTGTTTTTTTTTTTTTTTTTTTGTCAGGGTGGTTGTAGCTGTTCTTCATTAGAATTCCTGTACTAAATGCCCGACTTTTTCGTGATTGTTAATGGGCCGTTGCAAAGGAATATGTAGGACTGTGTAGCTGGAAAGCAGGACAGGTCGTGGTAAGCCATTGAATTAGCTTAGCCATGTTTTGTAACTCTTCCCTGTGCTTCTGAAAAAAAGATCCTGAAGCAAAGAGTTCTTAGTAAACTTAATAGGCAGGAGGCACTTGCTCCATGTTCATGATGTCCAGTTCTGCGTCCTTTAACAGTGTTCTGTGTTTGGGGATCTTTTTTTAGCGTGGTAACAGACAATATTGTAAAGCTTTATAAAATAAAAAGCATATTGCTGATCCAGAGAGCACAATTGTAAGATACATGTGAGTGCAACACATTGAAATACACTAATTCAGACTGGACGTGGCATCTTGAGGATACAATGTCCAACACACAAAATGCGAATGGATCCTGTGTAGTTTAACATTGGTCTCGCTTCAGTGTTTTGTCACTGCTGATATACCAGTTTGGCTGTATCGATGGCCTTGTATTAAGATATTTTTTCTGAGGTAGTGCTGCATTGTATTTTTCATGTAGCCTTGTGTATGGCTGGTGTAACTTCTCTGTATGGTTAGAAAGGTCATATGGATGGACTTGTGAAATGCAGTCAAGTGGGGGGGGGCAGTTATGTTGCTTCTTGAAAACCAGCATGAATTGTTTAGCTTGTTAAAATGCTTTTTCCATCAGGAAACTTTTAAATACTTGATGTTTGACTGCAAATGCAAGGCAGTCATTCCAAGGCTGCCTAGTTTGAATAGAAATGGTCTAAGGGCTTTCTACATGCTGAGAAAATGCTGGGTTTCATGAAGTGAACTACTGATATCTTTTCCCACTGTGCTGGGTGCAGCAGGGTAATGTTGCAAAGTTTTGAGTCAAGTCCTTGAGATAAAGCTCTGGAAGAAGCCAGCTTCCTTTCCAAGAGTAATGGGGAGAAAGATCAATAAACATGCAAATGCTTTTAAAGCTCAACTTGATTAAATTGAGTGGGGGTGATGATTTTGTTCCCTTTAATCTTGCTTACTTGGGAGGAGGAAGTGGGGTTTTGCTTACCCTAGGGTGTTTTTTCTCCCCTCTGCTGAGACGAGGCTATAAAATAAAGCAGCGTCTACGGTAATAAATCTGTGATAGAGAATTACTTGCAATCACAAAACCATTCCTGTATACTGGCCTTTTGTTTTCTGTAAAGGAACTAGGTATGGATTTGGGGCGGGGGGGGTGGTAATGAATGAGAGCTGCTATTAACAGATGGCTAGTTTTTGTTGCTGCAACTTGAACTGCAACTAATTTAGTGTTCTAATCCACATGTAGTAAACCGCAAAGACAGCAAAGGATACTGTGCTGAGAACACGTTCACCAGTAGCAGCGGTGTGCATGTCCAGCAGAACTGAGCAGAGCGTAGCTTCTGACTTTGTGCTTTGAGGCCATTGATGAAGCACGTAGAGAGGAGCGTTAGGTTTGCCTTCGACCTGATTCAGCTGAAGGGGTTTTTAATACTTTGCTCCTTTCTTGGAAATCTAGCATACTTAGTGCAAGCAGTTGTTCTGAGTTGTAATCCCCAAGCTTACTGCTCCACCGGAAAAGGAGAAATAATTGAAATGTGATTCATTACTGAGAGTGATGTGACAGTCCTCTGATCACAGGGCAAAAAGACAGAAAAAAAAAATTGGGGAGTAAACCAAAAGGAGAGTAGCAAACAACTGCATCACATTTCTAGCTTTTTTTTCTGGGAGCTGAATGAACAGGCTTCTTTTTACTTTAGTTAACATTACTGATTAAAACATCATAGCAATATACTAATTACTTATTTAAGAGCTTCTATGTTTTCTTTATACTGTAGCACACAAATGCTTGATGGCTTTAGTTTGAATGATAGCTTGGAAAGTTTCCCCTTCTTTGTTAACTGGATAGTTTGTACTGCCTAAAATTATCTAGGATGTTTCACTTTTGTTTTGCTCCAAATAAATTACAAGAAACATAGTCTGTGTCTAAGGACTGCAGTGTTATTGTGAGATGAGTTTAAATGGAAGCATAAAGCTCATCCATAGCAAAAGCTGATAATCTTTAAGACAGGAAAGTGTTGAGAAATTGAGAGGGAATTAATAAGTAAGTCGGTTGGAACTTGTCAGTTCAGAACTTCAGAGTGTTTTGTAGTCTTGGAACTTTTAAAATTACAGGTACAGAAATTTGCCTCTACTACAAGCTCCATATTTGTGGGAGAAAGAGGATGCACAGCATCAGGGGTTTATAGGCAAAGTTTCTCTTCTAACCGGAAGAAAAGCTTTTTGAGACTTAGATTAGGAATCAGCCTACAAAGAAGAAAATGCTTTCCTTGCATTCCTCTCCTCTTGCTGAAAGACAGCGTAGGGGATAAAGGAGAATTTTCAGATCTAAGTACAACTTGATTTTTGCCAGAGTAAAATGAAACTACTGTATAAGGTTCAACAAGACTTGAAATGAAGAATCAGAGACAGAGGTGGGACCTGTGCGTACTTTTGATGTTGCATTTTGTCTTTTGCCTTTCATATACCGAAGTGTTAGAACCAGGGGAAGTTGTGTTAAAGGAGTTCTGAGGGCTGATGTTGAGTTACATTAGAGACTGCCGCACAAATTGTGAGTGTTTGAAGAACTTACTGATGAGAAAAAGGGAAGAGGCCACTTTGTCACGAATCCTGATTTAGTATCCTGCACATGACAACAGTTTGTTGCAAATGAGTGGTTTAGTGTCCCTCAAAGAATCACTGTCAAAGGTCTTAGCAAAAATGGTTTTAATACGAATTTATAAAAATGTGACTTAACAAAGTTTGATGGCAAGATTCACTCTATTACTTATTACATGGAAGAAACATACAAAGGAAAATCAAGTTAAAATCGAGCTAGAATGATTTACACAGAGACCAGAGATGAAAAGCGGTGAGGGGGACTCTCCCTTTGGGTCGCGAGATTCAGAATGGACCCGCTTTCTTTCTAAACTCCTTCTCAGAAAGGGGTCTAGGTGCAGCTGATTCACTGCCATTCCCAGACTTGGTCAACAGTTTATATCTAAAGGATTTAGCAGCACTGATTCATTTAACAGTATTTAATCATTGACTAATTTGACATTTACAAAGTGATTCAATGGGATTTACTATAATTGTAACAGTGTATTGAGTTGTTATAGGGTATTTAAATCAGTTCCCACACGCATGTACACAAACAGAAAAGAGAGCAGTAGGGATAAATATATAAAGGGGTAAGTATACCTGTTAAAAATTCCCCTTGAGTTCAGTGAAATACTCGCTTCAAATGCCTTGGCATTTCTCAGCAGGTGAGGGTTGAGCCTTGAGGAGTGAAGGGTTTTGGCCCACGCTCTGTCATCAGCTTTCGGCAACAGACCTCTGAACTTCGCAAACTTGAGAGTTCGCAAGCCCTGAGAGGCATCTCACTCAGAGGGAGGAGCTGGTTGCAGCCTGCTGCGGTCCAGGAGACCTAAAAGGGTTTCACTTAGGACTGCTGTTTATAGGTTCGCAAGATGATTGACTTTAGTCATCAGTCGCGATCCGGGTTGATGATCACTGGAGTTGTCAAAGTTCTGGTAACAATGGTACTGCTTCACTCGAGCTACAATTCAGATAAGAAATGTTCCAAGACTGTCAGGGGATGAGGGATTATTCTGGCTCTCGTCCTCTGCCTTGGTCAGGCAGCAGGAGTTGCCGGTATGATCAGTGTTGTTCCCTCCTTAGCCATGAAAGAGTTCCTGGTAGGGTCAAGGGACGCTTAACTGCCCGACTCATTACAAAGGCCAAGACCAAATGGGAATTCCTGAAATCGTAGCAAGGCCCAGAGGAGGGGCCGGGGGGGGGAATGCACCACCACAGAGATAAAGGGGGGAAGTAGTAGTGCTGGATGGCTTTGAGGACTCGGTAACTCGAGTCAACATTGTGTGTATAAAATGCAAGGTAGGGCAAGTTTTTATTTTAAAATAAGCAAGCAAACAAAAAATATTTCAAATCCTGCTGATCTGTCCCCTTTAAAACTTTGGAAGTCATTCTGATCAGCAGCAGGTGTGAAGCCAGTGCCTTATTCAAGCTACGCAAATCTTACAAATGACTTTCTGGCTTTGCAAGGGAATGGTTGAGATTCTTCCTGGCCCATATTTGTCTTCCTGGGTGGTAGCAGAGTTGCCTGTGAGATTTTGGGGGTTTTTTATTTTCTTTGAAAATACAAAGCTGCCTAAACAAATGAAGGCAAGTACAATGTAACCCCTTCTACTTGCTCAGAGAGAGTAGTTTGATAATTGAGAGTCTTTGTAGACGAAACTTTAGACTTGTTTAAAACCACACGTGAGGCAAAATGCATAAATTCCCAGCTGAGCCTTTCTCCCATCTGTAGCATCTTAATTTGTTGCTGTAGCCACTCTTTCTGGGGAAAATGTAAAAACAGAGCTTTCCAGTAACACTGTGACATGTTGCATTTGTTTCTCTCATAAATTTAGAAATATGTGTTGTGCTTGAAGTGAGATACATGATTATGCCATGTGGATATACTTTCTACTGACGCTGAGGAATCCACAGCTTAATACCTGTCTGCAGAGAGATAAATTAACTAGGTAACAATTGAGAGGTCCATGACTTCGAGTGGATGATGGGGGGACAATGACTGTTGTGTGTGATGTGTCCCATGGTAAATGATCAAGCATGGTGGGGGGAGGAATTAGATTTCGCTGACTCCTGACAACTTGTATTGAAGCTAGAAACGTCTTTGTTTTTTCTGAAGTTTGGAGCTGGAAACGATCCAGTGGAATTTTAAAACTAATTTTGCTTTATTTGCAGTTTTAATCAGTTCTCCATTATATGATTATTAATGGGACAAAAGAGATCCTTGAACAAGCATTTCAGTCTCTCTCTCTGCTAATGTTTGCAGCTCAAATCCAATCCTAGCAATAATGAGGAAAAAGAAGCCCAGACTCAGCTAACAAAATCTGATGAGCTACAGCGCCTACATTCACAAGCATTGTCTGCCTACCAGCAAGAGGATTACGAAGCCGCTATTTCTCTTCTTGATGAAATCTTGTCAGTAAGTGTTAAGTAAAATAGTACTGTGAAAGGGAAGCAAGTGCTCCTGTCTGACATATGTGTATTTTTGTTTCATAACTGCTTCACTGATGTGAAAACAGTTGGTGTAACTGGCTCAGTTTTGCTGAGCACCATGAGTCTGTAATGATGTTGGAGGGTGGAGAATGCGGAGCACCTGCTGCAAAAAAAGTCAAACTAATAGCTTGTAGTTTGGGTTAAAGATACAACTCCAGCCAAACTTCTGTTATGGATAACTTTCTTGATCATGCTTTCCTGTTTTTCCACAGTTCAGTGTTCTTGGGGTAGGTAGGAAAAAAGTTGTTCTCAAACCAATGAAGTTTTGCCAGATACAGGAGGTGTATGTTTTTTCCATCTAGATTATTCATTGCCTATATGCAGGCAACTTTTGCCTTGAGAAAAGGAAGTAACAAAAGATCAAAAAAAAAAAAATCACAAAGTTAAAAATGTACATAGCTATCTGGATTTTCGGCTTGTTCCTTAGATATCTGTATTTGTTGACTCTTAATCAGTATAGGTAGTCTGATAGTATAAGTGTAAATAACTCAATCGTGGGCATTTTGTGTGTCATATAGAAATACATATTAAAAGACAGTTAACTACTATGACTCATCACACACAAATTAACACCGACTTGGAATTTACAACGTTCTAGCTTTTCATGAAGAAACTGCCAAAGTGTGGGAGTTTGTTTATGGGGAGGTAATGTGGAAAAGCAGAAGAGCCTTTTAAGTAATTATTCTTGCCATACTGTGGCATTGTTACTTCTGTATATATCTTTAAAATCTGGATACTAAGGTCAAATCTTGCATAGCTGAATCTTACCTACAGGCTTCTTTCTAGAGGACAACAGACTGCTTGGTCCTTGCTGTTCATTACCCCGGTTCTTTTGGGAAGTATAGTGATTTATGCTTCTGATATCCTTCCCTGGAGGCTCAACAGACTGGCTTAGTTTAAGCAGTGCCAGTAGATCTAATTCATCTCCCTGCATGAGCTCATTGAATCATTTACAAATTTTTCAGGCCTTTGTTTTCTGTTTGGACAGGTGCATCACAGCATCCGTCAGGAAGCAGAGATGCTGATTTCATGCACTCTGCATGTGACTTGAACCTTATGCTATTGCAGCTGGCAAAGTGAAATTACCTGGGCTTTTTCTTTTGTTGGGGAGGAAAAGAAGTGAAGTGTTATGGACCAAAACCAAGCTTTAATTTTGATTTCTCAAGGTTTGTGTTTGGGATGCAGAGCTACGGGAACTTCGAGCTGAGTGTTACATAAAGGAAGGGGAGCCAAGCAAAGCCATTAGTGACTTGAAAGCTGCTGCCAAATTAAAGAATGATAACACTGAAGCCTTCTATAAAATCAGCAGAATATATTATCAGCTAGGGGACCATGAATTATCACTCAGGTAATTTTACTGTTTGCTGTAATCATTTATAATTGAGACAGAAAATGTGATGATATAGGTCATGATAAACCATGAAATATCTATGTTGTCTGGTTTTTGGGTGCAGTAGCAACTTTGGTCTGGATCTGATAAATGAAACTCCTTTACAGAAGCTAAGAACTGGCAGTGAAGACACCATGTTTATTCTTGGCAGACCAGGCATCGATGGTTCCTAGCATCTTGTTTACTTCAGTAGAAGCCATAGTGCAAGTCCGTCGGAGTTGCTTCTACTTACTGCCTTTATTGTATTTCCCATCCTAGAAGAAGGTGCTTCTCTAAACTTGCTTTGGTGGAGCCTTTTTTAACCTTGAACTTCCATTCGAGGGAAGTTTACAATGCAAACCAAAAATGTATGCATTAAGTCTTAGGGCTAGATTTTTATTTTCAAGAGTGGAAACAAAAGGTTACAAGCTCAAGAATAAATAGAAAGTACAGGAGCGTCCAGGTGTGAGGAGCTGGGGATCCAGAGCTGTCAATTCATTCTTGCAGACAGTGTGCAGTATTTTGGATGATTTTTTGATAACGCCCTACCTTTTTATTCCTATTCAGTTTAAGTTTAAGGTGTTATTCCCATATGTCCCTAGCCAGTCCTGCAGATAACTGCCTTTGCCCAGTCTGGACTGTTAACTTCATACTCTGTGCCTAGTTGGACAGATGGTATAACCCTTTTTTTGCACACAAGTGGTTTCTATGCAGCTCGTCACCTTAGATGCGCCTCCTTTGTCTCCAAACTCCTTCCAGTATGGTTTCTGCCACAGAATCTCTTCAGTAAGAGGGGATGGGAACGGAAAAAGCCTGAGTTTCTTTTCTTGGCTGGTAGATGGAAACTGCATGTAATTGTAATTGCAAAAATTCATTTTATAGCTGAGCAAAAGTAAACACCGAATAAGTAATTGATTTGCATTAGGAATCCCCTTTCCAGACTATGCTTAATCTCTGGAGCTCATAGGTCACTTCGGTGGTGATTTTTGGTAGCTGGCCATAGCTTAGCCTAGTGATGTCAAGAAGAGGTGGTGGTTTTTTTTCTCTGAAATCCACATATAGACTTCCTCTGTTAATAACCAAATCTTAAGATTTTTATAAATATAATTGATAGAGCTGCTGAAGAACAGAATGGTATCAGAGTGAAGGGATAAGCTTCTTTTTCTTTATTCTTCTCTGATTTTGTTTGTTTGTTTTGCATTGTAAGATATACTAAGAAAGAGTTCTGTAGATCTTGGACTTGCTGGGTGAATCTTATCCTTCCCTTAGTTTCTCCCTCTTAGCTTCACAGGCTTAATGATTTTCAAATAATAGATACTTTTGTCTGTGCTTGGTTACAAAATAAGGTTTTGTGATCTCTTTTTAAAAAGAACCCCTTGGTTGTGCTATGATGACTCTATATGATACAAAACTTTTATTCCTTCATGTGATTACATTCTGGAGATTTTTTTTAAAGACTTTTGACTGGTTTAAGAGGTATCTGACCTAACCGGAGTCTGATTAAACAGTCTTCACAGTGAAAAGTCAAGCTTAGGCTTTGCAGAGATTCCATCAAGAGGAGGTTTGGGTCTTAGCTGAGCTTTGTCTGTTTCAGGCAGCGTAAAATATACTTCTACATAGGTATTTTGTAATATAGCTGAGTTAAATATACAGGAAAATTACAACCAACTGTATCTGATAACTGCTGGATAGAATTTCTTTCCCAGGGTATGTTTTTCTTCTGCTGTTTAATCAGTTATTAATGTAACACTTCTTAATCTTTGCATATTTGGCAATACAAAATAATTGAAAACAAAACCAGACAAATATCAATGTATGTTCTGGAAGACTTTTTTTTGGTCTCATTTTAAATTCATTTTTGGGTGAAGGGAGAGATTGTGTAAAGAAGTCAAGTGCTGTTCTGGACAGCTTATAGATGCTGCATTGTGTCTCTAGGTGATCTTTCATAACGTGTGGTGTTGTCCTTCTGTTTTGGTGTTTTTTGTTGTTTTTTTTTTTTTTCCTACCTCCCTGTCAAAAGTGAAGTCCGGGAGTGTCTGAAACTGGACCAAGACCATAAGCAATGCTTCTCTCTCTATAAACAAGTAAAGAAACTCAATAAGCAGATCGAGTCAGCAGAAGAATTCATCAGAGAAGGCAGGTGAGTGTTCACTGCTATATTGAAAAAAAAAAAAAATCATTACTGAGGCACCAACTTATTATTGAGGAGTTAAGGGATGCTTTTTGCATCTGTCAGTTGAAGTGGATAACTGAGCACAGCTCTCAAATTACAATTAAAATAAATATTGACTCACATAGTGACAATCCTATTCTGATTCCTTCTGTTGCTACTGTCTTCTCTTTGTATGCTGGACTTTGTGGAGCAGGCAGTAAGATCAAGATAGGAATACTACTTGTCAGCTCACATACATTATTATTCAGCACTGATGAGGCTGCACCTGGAGTGCTGGGCTCCCCAGTACAAGAGGGATGAAGCTACTGAGAGAGAAAGTCAGCAAAGTGCCAATAAGATGATGGAGGGACTGGAGCATCTCTCTCCTGTGAGGAAAAGCTGAGATGGCTCAGGGGGAACAGTCCCAGCTTTTTCTGCTGCAGGGTGATCTCATCAGTGTATATAAATACCTGAAGGGAGGATGCAAAGAGGGTGGAGCTAGGCTCCTTTCAGTGGAGCCCAGTGACAGGACCAAGAGCAATGGAAATTCCATTTGAACATGAGGAAATACTTCCCACCACCCCCTTGTTTCCATTAGTGCAGGTTGCCCAGAGAAGTTGTGGGCTGTTCCCACTTTGGAGATATTCAGAATCTGTCTGGACATGGTCCTGGGCGGCGTGCTTTAGGTGGCCCTGCTTGAGCAGGGGGGTTGGACCAGCTGACCTCAAGAAGTCCCTTCCAACCTCAACTATTCTGTGATTAAAGGACCACGTCTTTAAACCAGAACCACCTAGTAACTCTGCAGTGGCTTGAGAGCAAAAGTGGATCTGACTGATGGGCTTCTTTTACGCAGCCTGTTAAATGGTAGACAGTACCTCCGTGTTCTACTTCTTGCATTATTTCAGTTTTACATGTTCCCAAGCACACGGCGTCCAACTGTAAGGACCCCTGAAAAGTGATTAAACATTGTCAAGGTGGCTTCTTAAAATTAAGTACATCAGGAAAGTGAATCAGCACAACTGAAGACAGTTTTAGTAAGTCAGCAGTCCATTTGGACTCTTTTCACTGTAGTCTTCTGTTTAATCCAGTATCAGCACATTTTCAGGGAGTCTTCAGAGAGCTTGAATTTCTCCTAGCTTGTAGCAACCCAGGGGTTCAATCACACACTTGCATTTTTAGGTGAATGTTCTAGTCCATTTCTTACTCAAACCATGGAACTTGAGCATCTTGGAAACCGTCACAGCAAAAAATATAATTTGCTATGTGACTTGCAGAGAGGAAGGAAGGGAGAAAACAACCACCCAATTCAAGCTGGTGTAAAGAACTTTTTTTCTTTTATACCAAGAAATGGAAATAGTACAGTGCTGACAGCAGGACTCCAGACTTAGTCCATCTCAGTTATCAGAGAGGGAGACGCATTTTTCCAAGTGCAGAGGGGCTTGTTGGACAGGAGGCAAACCTAGAGACTGTTGTCTGTGCACAGTGAGGGATGGTAGTCATTATCTTCTGCAAAAACCTGCCAGGCATAGTGCCTGCTCTTCTGTTTCATAGGCTGGAAAAGGGAATGGGGATGTAATTCTTGAAGTGGCTGAAAATTTTCTTCATGCTATTGTATCACACCACACCCGTAAGACTATTAAAGTTAAGGTACGTTACTAGAAGGATGTGAAAATCTGTGAATTTTAAAATTTGTAAATAAATCACAACATTCTGAAATAGTTACTACATTTCATGATATGCTCATCGTTGTGATTTAAACAGGTATGAAGATGCTATCAATAAATACGATTCTGTAATGAAAACTGAGCCAGAAGTCCCAATTTATGCTACTCGTGCCAAAGAAAGGATCTGCCACTGCTTATCAAAGGTAATTCTGCTTATCTCCCTCTAAATTTCTTTAAAACAAACAAAAAAAACCCCAAACCCCAACTGCACGAATTTTGTTTTACTTTCTGCTCTGTAGAATCAGCAGGCTACAGAAGCCATAAAGGTTTGTACAGAAGTTCTGCAGCTGGAACCGACCAATGTGAATGCCCTGAAAGACAGAGCAGAAGCTTATTTGCTGGAAGACCTGTATGAAGAAGGTATAATTGTATGCAGTTTGCACATACTTTTTTGTGGGTGTTTAAAATGCAATCAGTGTTTCAAAAATTTTTTAACATGCACGTTGATTCTACACTGTGGTGTTATCCCTAATCAGCACTGGTAGTTGCAGATTTACAAAAATATCTGCTGGTAATTTTGTCTTGATTAGTGTAAGTGGAACGTACTTGTTTTACCTACAGCACAGTTGTCTTTGCAACAGCGGGCTGTGTTCAGGATGGTCTAGGGGACTACAGCTTATTCGGCTTACTTAAACACATTTTATATAATCAGCAATGTCGGACAATTGCATTTAGAGATAAAAGGTAGTTTTAGTTAGGGGGATGTAAATCCACTTTACTGCCTTTAGGTGGCAGCATGAAACCATACTGTTCTATCCTCTAGCATGTGTGAGGGCTCGGGAAGGTAACAGCCATTGCTTCACCTCCATGGGTCTCTGCTGCTAAGAGCAGTAGACTGATTCTTCTCCCAAGGCTGCATTTTCCATACAGGGTTTCCATAAAATGCGTATTGTTACATGGTCCCCTATCTTCAGCCTTGGAAAGTAGGGACTGAGTAACGGGTGTCTCGGAGTACACCATGATGATGTTCCCTTGCTTCTTTAAGAGTACTAAGTGCTAATCTGCTATAAAAAAATTCTTCAAAATTTAATTTATAGAATCTCATTTCCATAAGAAACCAGGCTTAAGAAAGAAATTTGGACAGTCTGTCTGTCCACCCCTGTGCTCAGTCATGCAGCAGTTTTTGAAGTGTTGGGCTGTTTCAGTCAAATGTGATGAGGGAAAGGACTTGGAGGCTTTAAATCTGCAGAAAACTAGTTCCATTAGTTTTAGTACTCATAGAACAATAGTACTGGATCTTTTGCTTTACAACTGAACAAAAAAATCTTTTCTATTTAAACATTCATGAGGCAGCTGTTCTCATTAATAGCATGCTCAGATTTTTTTTGTCTTTTTGAGAAATCAATCACTGAGGGATGATATTGTTCACCTCTTGAAGTTCACTTTGAAAATGAGATACCTATTTTGGTCTGCTTTTTTTAGGCCTTCTTGACTCAAATGAAAACACGGCATATAGAGGACTAGTGTGTTTCCCAGGTAGTCCTCTTTATCAGCCCTGTAGACTTTGTACCTCTGAAGTGACCCAGTCCTAGTCCCTCTTTGCCGAGGCTGGCAAGGCTTTCTTCCTCTTTATAAGAAGAAGGGTGGAAGACAACAGTATTTCAGAGAACTGATGCCCTTTGTACAAAAGGATTGCTTAAAAAAACTCTAAACTGTGAGGAAAAATTATCTTTCTGTTTTTCTTAGGGTAATGTTTTTCCATCTTTTGATTGTTTAGAACTGCAGTGTCAACCTAGAAGGGTCAGGAAGATTTCACCTTTGGGCATTTCCCCATCTTTCTCTGTACTTCAGTACAGTGGAAGCAACCTCAGTCAGTGTTGGGAAAAGTAGATTTACAAATTAATTGGAAAAAAAAAACAACCAACCAACCAAAAATATTTCCCTAAAAATAGATAAAGGTACAGAATACAAATCTGCATAGATTGCGACTTGTACCAGGCTTTTGATTGAAGAGGAAGGAGTATCAGCAAAAGCAGAACCCAAAGAAAATTTAAGAGGATTTTTTTCCCTCAAAGTGTATGAATCTTCAGCTTGGAGGAGGGTACAGAGAGGGGCAGGCCAGACAGGCCCTGCTATGAGTCCTCTTAGATGTACCTTTTGCTTCGTAGTTGCGGACAGAATTGATCTGTTTGCTTTCTTGAAACCAATGAACCACAATTTGGATCTTGCTGACATTATCTTCTATTAAATCCTTATCTATGTCTGGTTCCTCTAGGGTGAGAGAATCTGGCAACTTTTGCAAATTAGAGGGGAAAAACAGTTTTGTAACAAGGCCCTGAACAAATCCACAGAACCAACTTGGTCTTGTGCTGGAGCAAATGCCTCCGTATTATGGGATATAAGGAAACTGAGAGGACCCACCTGACATCTGGGAGAGCTTAATTCCTGGACTGGAGCCTGCTGGGCTTGGCCTAGCCTGGTTCTGAGCGGACAACCATGCTAGAGTGGAACTGTGCTGCGCTAAATCCCTGTTGTTTAGCGTATCCCCTGCCTTTCTCCTGCCCTTGACAGTAGTGAGATGGTTGTAGTTACACTCTGCCTTCCAGCAGAGCCTCCATAAACAATATTCTCATCTATTAATGTTTGTCTGCCTGAGGGTGTCTTCATTTATCCTTCAGTTTTAACTGCTCGAAAATAATGGCTGATTTCTCTCTGCTGTAGAGAACCATAGAGCAATTAAAATTGTGGTCTCATATTTAAAGGGGCAGCTGATTCCTATTCTTCCCTCAGGAAAATTTCAAGCTGAAAGCACCTATTTTTCTGTTTAAAGACAGGAAGTTTCGAAGTACTTATAGTTCAGAACTATTGTTAAATGTTCAAGATGCACTTCAGCATGTATTGCTGAGTTCTGACTCCCATCAAATTATTTTACTGTATAAGAACATGGGATCCAGGGCTTGTCTACAGAGACAGATGTGTAATGACTCCCTTGCTGGCTTACCTCATAAGTATAGGAGTCTGTCTAAAGTATACAGCATAAATTTTGTCAAAGGAAAAAAAGAAACACCTTGCTGTTTCAAATTGGTCAGGATGTCCTCCTTATTTTGGTGTTTTGGTTTTGTTTTTTTTTTTTTTCCTCCCCAGCCTACTACTGTAGAGGAAACAGTCCCTATTTCAGTAAGAGAATAACTGATTCAGTTACTGCTCGAACAGAGTTGGCATGGACATAGGTTGTCTGCAGTTACTCATGTTTGATAGGAAATTAATTCTGCGTATGGAATAATGGGCGATCTTGGTCACTCTGTTTTAAAGAAGCAGGCAAGATAGGAAAGCCAGCTAAGGTGTTTAGAGATATGATGCAATTACTGTTTGAGAGACTGTGAAGGCTCTTGTATTTAAAGGAGGAGAGTTAGATTGGACTAAAGTATTTAAATTGAACATGATAGCGGAAACTGGTTGTTCCTTTCCCATCATGGGACAGGATGAAAGGAAGGAAGGATGCTGTCTCAAATAGCAGGCCAGTAAGAAGCAGCAGTGATGCTTGTGTTGGTTTGTCAGGTACTAGTGCTTTTAGAAATAGTGACTGAGAAGAATCGGTTAAATATCTCACTCGACATACCATGAATTAGTAATAAGTCTCCTGGTTTCGTAGCAAACTTCTTGTGGTCAGGAAGCTGTCATCCTGCTTCCAGCCATCACCTCTCAGGTGGAGAGAGCAATTAGCTCTCTGACAGAGGAAAACTCCTGCACTGGAGAGTACCGTCAGAATTGAAGTCTCTTCCAATTGAGAGAAAAGGCAAAATGTACTTGCCATCAGGTGTGCTGGGTGCATTCCCTCTGCGGTGTGCAGCACTAAAAAACATACCTTCCTGTATGCTTAGTACTTGTGGCCTTTAAATAAGGGAGTCAATTTAAAAAAAAAAAAAAAAAAAGAGAGAAATCTGGTACTGTCATTGCAAACACATGACCCCTGAGCAGCTTGGTTTCCAGCAGTGGTGTGTGCTGTAAATGATATGTGGTGCCCAGTGAAGCTGAGCAGTCCGATCTGCATTCGGCAGGGCGCTGTGATGGGACCTTCCATTATTATGTGAAGCAGATTAAGTACACTGATGCTTACAGTTATTGGAGTGGTAAAGCAGCATAATGAAATCCCTGCATTTTCATTATTTTTATCAGTTTCGATGGGTTATATTGGGCACACAGATTAGTGTACACTCCCATTTGTTGGGGTTTTTTTAATGACTGGGCAAATTATTAAATACCAGCAGAAGCCAAAATGCTTTGTTGAAGCAGCAAATGATAGTGTCCAGTGATGTGAAAATGAACAGAAACTTTGTTTTCTTTGTGATAGCATATGAAATTGTGGGGACACTGGAAATACTTTTGGAATTTTTTTTTTCAATAACCAAAACAAGATTGCAGTGATATCAGATGTCTGGGTAATACAAATTCATCAGCACTTCCTGCTGTCTTGCTCAGAAGCAGTGAAAAACAAATGTAACCCCTGCTGAGAAACAGCATCTGCTTGGAAATAATCTTATGCAAGTACTTTGTCTAACTTGAGAAACCTAGGAGACTTGGATCTGCAAATGATACTTGGAGAATTATAACAGTGAAAGAAGAACAGTCTCATTAAAGACTTCAACAATTGCTTCCCTTGATAAATCTTGATATCAAAGAATATTTAAACTTGATGTCTTAAGCATTCAGTTACCACTTATAATAATGTGGTTTACTTTAAAAAAAAAAAAAAAGTAGACCTGGAATTTCTTAAAAATTCATGAATATGTTACAGCACGTCTCTTGTTTTCATTCCTGAGAAATGCAATTCTTGAAATGAAAGTGAGAGTGTGCCTTTGGGAAAAAACCCTTAAAATACAACTGCCTGCGTATTATGCAGAGGTGTAAAAAGCAAGTATTTGTCTTTCACTAACAGTATGAACTTACTGGTAATCTGAAATCATCTTTATTGTCATTAAAGAGGAAAAGGCTTTCTATCATGTTGATTGAGTGCAGACTGTGGGAAAAGAAGGAATATTAATTTAAAGACTCTGTATAATGCATCCTTCAGTTGAACAGTGATGGGGGACTAACATGCAGCGGGCTCTTCACATACTAGTTGCTGAAACTTGCTTCTTGACTTCTGTTTCATCCTAGTCCTAGATGCTCGTTATGTTCCTCCATGTGACTGTTGTAACACCTAGAGAGTGTTCGGACCTACCACTAGTAACCTTCCTTCTCCTTCCTTTCCAAAAAGGATGGTGAACCGAAAGAAAGAAAATTACCCAATTTATATGTAAAAATGAATCTCCTGTACTCCAGGGTTTTCTGATTTGGAAAAAAACCATGGCAAGTTGAAATAAAAGTTTTGCTGTATATATATGGTAATAGCAAAACTTCAATTTTGATGAGTGGTTGAGTTCTTTAAATTGAAGTTTGTGAGGAGTTGTGTAATCTTTTTTCATTCACTTTTTTTATCAAAGCTATTAAAGACTATGAGACTGCTCAAGCCAATAGTGAAAATGACCAGCAGATTCGGGAGGGGCTGGAACGTGCCCAGAGGATGCTGAAGCAATCACAGAAGAGGGATTACTATAAAATCTTAGGAGTAAAAAGGTGAGATATTAATATCTGAGGTGATGACGTGAAAGTTGGTTATTAAACCACTACGTCTAGGGCTGATCGCTTGAATTTGTCCCGCTGAGCGTTAGTTTTTGTTCCTGTATCTTGCTACCTTCACTTCCCTACTGTACTAGTTTAGCAGTGTTCATTTCTTAAGTAGCCTTTGTTTACAGTTCCTTTAGAAAGAATGTAAAAATAACGTTAGGAAGGAAGGAAAGAAGTCCCTTGGCTAGAAATTCTTAGTATAGATGATCAAAAGTCAGGTGAATGAATTGAGGAAGAAATGAAGACTGGAAAGAATTACTGAAAGCAACCAAAGATAAAACTGTGGCAGGTAGTGATTGGAAGAGTTTGAAAGGACTAGCTGAAATGTATCTAAAATATTTTTGTCATTAAACTTGAGAAACTAATGACTCCTCTTTCTAATGAGGACCAAACACATGTCCAGTTCTGAACTAGTACTGGTCTTCCTTCCAATCGTGAACTGATTTGATCTCTACTCTTGGTGCTTTTTGTTACTCACGTGATTGTAAATTCTTCAGACTGGGCACTGTATTCTGCATAGTAGCTAGCGGTAGCATCTTTCCAAGGAAAGTAAATAGGTGGTGAAGGAAAGAATGAGTACTCTTTGTTTAAAGTTGCAACCTGCTTCTTCTGGTTTTTGTGTAAAGAATCTTCAGTGCCACCTGCAGAAAGTCAGCTAGCACCTCATAATTTTCCTGATGCCCTTAATTACTGTCTCAATGTTTAAAATAAAAATAAACCCATGGATTCACCAGTATGATACATGCACAATTAGAAAAATTTAAATTATCTGTAATTTTGTCCATCCAGAAATGCTCGAAAGCAAGAAATCATAAAAGCTTACAGAAAGCTGGCATCCCAGTGGCACCCCGATAACTTCCAGAGTGAGGAAGAAAAGAAGAAAGCAGAGAAAAAATTCATTGATATAGCAGCTGCTAAAGAAGTCCTCACTGACCCAGGTAATGATTGTTCTTATGAAGTGACTTCATTTTTTAATTACTTTTTTACAGTAATGCAGCAAGCCTAAGTCGTAACAAGCAGTACAGCTTCCCTTTTTCCCTTTCTCCTCTTACTCATCTTGAGAAAGCAATGCACTAGGCATCCAATCTGTTGCACGAAGTCAGATGTAAACCTCGAATTATTTATGTCTTTCAGTGACTTCTGTTTAAATTCAAATAAAAATTGTTATTTCAAAGGTCTCTTTTAAGGATGGTATCTTGCAGAGATTTCCAAGATCGATTAAAAGGCTGTGGGTGTCTCCTTCTGCCTAAAGTTCTATTGCAAACTACATTTAGATTATAGCAGCACCCAAAGTACTCCAGAGAAGCTCTCAGAATTTGCCCTTGTTGTGTGCCTCAAAGCCTAGAAGCGTTGTGCAAACAGAACATTTCTCCGAGGGCAGGGAACTGAGTTCTTGGCTCCTGTTGGCCTGAGGGAGGGGATGCCCTTGTTGCTGGTTGATGGCCAGGCTCCTGGGGCCAGCCTGGTCCCGAGGAGCAAGGAACCCTGTCAGGTCTGACTGTCTGCTGGTCATCTCTGGAGGAGGGAAACAAAGTGAAGAACGCCCTCGCTCTCCTGGGAGACCCTGTGGCGTGGTGAGTAGGAGATCTGATGTCTGTCTCGCCAAGAGATGAACAGAAGATGTTGGATGATTTCGTCTCAAGAATGTAATAAAAAATGGACTGGTGTGGTTATCTCACCTCCTTTAATAAAAACAAGCAAACAAACCCAGACAACTGACAAAGAAAAAAGAAACCAAACAACAACCAACAAAAAAATACAAAAAACAACCCAAACAAACAAACAGAACCCTCCCCTCAACCAGAGCCATCTGTTAAGTTCTTGACTTTAAACTGTTCCTGTATGGTCACTGGAAAGAGAGAATAACATAAATGATGTAGATACTGGAGGCTCCCATTTTTATCTTCAACCGTTCAGGATCATCGAAGTGATAATTAGGCAGATGGGCTCCGACTTTCTTGGAGGATGGAGGGATCTGAGAGTCATGAACTGCGTTGTAAACAATTCTGGTCAGAAAACCTTTTCCTGCGTTAATGTGATCTTTGTTCATCATTATGAACATAAATTAGGAGATTTATATACTGGAAGCATTTGAGGTGCTGTTTGCCCTGTCAGCATCTCCAGGACACGGTCATCTACTTTCTCTTTGACACTGGTTCTTATGTCCTGTTTACTGTTCCTATGAAACCAACTGAGCAAGAAAAGTAACACTGGTCTTTTTGGCTTGTGTAATGCCATCTGTATTGCTCTCCATCTCTTCTTACTGCAATGACATGTTCTCCTTTCATCCAGATATTTTTCCCAGGTCAATTTTCTGGCTCTAGTGACGATGTTGGTTATGTAAAGAAAAACTATAAAGCTTGTGGACCTCTGAATCTCTGAGCTTTGATTTGCAAGCTTATTATCATAGGGCTCTGGTGCACTGTGAGGCCATCTTCCTCATTCATCCCCCAGCCAGGCTCTGGATTCCCCCCCTAACTCCTTTGCTTCCCTTGTCTGCCTTGATAAAATGGGTGTCCTGAAAAAGTGCCAGGTGATGAAAAACGTTGTGGCACTTGCAGGCTGCTTGAAAGTTGTATGTGGGTGTAAATAACAGAGTAGCAGTGTAGCCTGTGGCTTGTCTGTGAGTCTTGGGGAAGGTTTTCAACTTTGTCCCTGCTGCACAAAACTATTTGAAGAACATGCTTTCTGCCTCCAAACCGCTGTCCCTTAGACAGCTCTCTGCCTGAATGGTACGTGGAGAAGATTGAAAAAGTTTGGGGCTCTGCATGCTGACTTTCATGCTGTTGCTGAATTACCAATATTGGAATTAATTGATTGCAAAGAATTGGCGGGATACAGCATGGTCTGTCCTCGGACCATCCTGAGTGAGCGCGGCTGTGAGAGTGTAGGTGCAATAAACTCATCAAGGACAAAATGTCCCAATTATTTGTGGGACGCAGTTGGTCAGAGTGCAACTGTCCTGTCCCTGTTGAAATTCATACCTGTCCTGTTGGACAGCCAGGTACTTGTTTTAAACTAAAGAACTTGTTTGAAGTTTTTTGTACAGTGTTTTCATGGAGTTAGTCTCTTCTCCTCTGCCCGTCTCCTGGACAGCTTGGAAAAACTCCATAATTAGGTTCTACAGATGCTGCCAATACAAGTGATAGTTGGGGCTCTCTGGCCTGGGGGCTTCCGAATTGGTTGTTGGTTATCAAAGATGTTTGGTGTTACTGCGCTAATGACTGTGCCGTGATTCCACCTTGGTTTTGTTTCCTCCAGAAATGAGGCGGAAGTTTGATGCGGGAGAGGACCCACTGGATGCGGAGAGTCAGCAGGGTGGGGGCAACCCTTTCCACAGGAACTGGAACACATGGCAAGGATTCAACCCCTTTGGTTCTGGAGGAGGACCGTTTACGTTCAAATTTCACTTCAGTTAGAGCCAAGACTGTTTCTGGTGGCTGCTGCTGGTTTTTACTTAATTTGTTGAGAAATAAAAAGTCTCTTGGTTCAAGACCCAAAATCTTAATTTCTAATGTTGTCCTTAACCCAGAGTCTGACTGCACGAGAAGAAAACTCCTTCTTTCTTTTAGTCTTCAGAGGGTTTGCTTTGTGGTGAACTTGACAAGCTCATGCTGGTTGGAGGATTTGTTACTGCCTGTGTATTTGTCGTGGGTATGCAGGATGTGTTTATTCCTATGGATTGAAAAAACAGTAAGAGGCTATTTAGGACAACACTTAAACAGGAATTTAGGACTCAAGTATATGCTTAAAGGTAAAAATGCATGTAAATATTTTTCTGGATCGGGGCTTAATGAACATGGAAAAGGTAGTTACAAGAGTCTCTACGTTAACAAATTGTTAGTCGTCGTGCTCGGCAGAACGCTCCATCTCTCAGTGTCCTTAAAAGGAACCCCCAGTGACCGCCTGCTGTGTCACTGTCAGCAGCGCTATAGGTAAGGCGAAGGGGCTGCGCACCGACTGAGTCTGAACACTCACTCCGAAGGAAGATTGCTTGTAAGTAATTGTATTTGAAAATGTCTGCTCGCTTTATTCATTGGCCTGAAATGAATTGGAGTGATTTCCTTGGCAGTAATTGGCAACTATGACAGTAAAAAAATATACCTGATGTTTTTCAAAAGACTCTTTCTGAATGTGATTTGGGACGTTTAGGTATTGTTTTTGAGTAGTTTGCACTTTAACAAAATACCTGCTTGAGATTTGACAAAAAAAATTTATGTGATATTTTCCTGAGTAGGCAGCAATTTGTTACTTCTCTGTACACAAACTCGGAACTGATGCAGGTTGTGAGCCGAGCGTACTGCGGACTGTAGGAATACGATATCAACTCTAGCCTTACCCTGCAAAAACAACCGTGTGCAAAAAGAGGGACTAACTTTCCATTAGCCAAAAGTCTGGTTTACTTTTTCTATCTGCAGGTAGCTAAAATTGGTTTAGTGTAATTGACTGAACTGCGTGAATGCGATGTGAGGTGTTACCAGGACTGGAGCTGCTAGGAGGGAGTAGTCTGATTCTGTAACTGAATAGGTCATAATTACTGACGAGTTTCAGCCACTTTCTTAGAATGCAAGAATTGCAGTTTGCCCCTGTTTTCTTGATTGGATTTTTAACTGGAAAATAATAATCAGTTGATAGGAATCTTTTCTCACTTCAACTCATGGCATTTGAAAGCATAAGCGGCCTCAGTAAAACAAACGAAATGAACAAATAAAGCCTTCAGTCCAAAAGTGGGGGTTTTATTACTGTAATTGGAGTTGCCATTGAAGCATAACCCTTGTCTCCTGCCTCAAGTACTTTACAAACATCATTGTGAGACCGTGTGGCTTCGTTTCTTCAACATCAGTTTAAAGGTCTGTGTTTGTTAAGCAGAAATTTATTGTCAAGATGGAGACTGTATGTGGTGGTTTGTACCAGTTGGTGGTACAAAAACAGCTCAGCAGCCTATTAAACTCCAGTGTCAGATATTGCCCAAGTTGAATCACTTTCTCGAAGTTCAACTTCTACTTTTGACCTGTCTGAAGCCTTTTGTTTAAAGTCTGTGGAAGATGCTTGGGATGCTCTTCACACCGTTGTAGGCTAGCACAGCTCTCGTAGGACCTCGAGGGCTCAGATGTAGGAACTTGCTGCACAGTAAACAACCCATTACTCAGTGGCATCAGCCAACGCGGGTGGCTCTCTCTGCGCGCGTGCTTTTTGCTGGCAGTAAGTACCAGATCATGGATCGGTGGCCTTCACCTGCAGCATGACACCCTCAGTCCCTGTACGTCGGGTGCATGTGAGCCGTTGCTCTGTATAAACACTTTTGTGCTGCCTTGTTCACTAGGGAAGGGGCTGTTTTTAAATGAACATTGAATGACCCATGTAAGCAGTATGTCATATCTTATACATACAGGAGTGGTGTTTCGTTTCAGGGAATCGGAGTAAACACTGCAGCCACCTATGGTTGTGTGCGGGGGAAGTGCTAGAAGTGACACATCTTCTGTTAAGGGACTACCTTTGTTTGGCTTTTTGGTTCTCATCTGTCTCCCTTCTCTGTTTTAAAAGCTATAGTGGAGAAAATTGCTTCCCAGCTTTTAATTTTTTTCTTTGACAGACGGAATAAGATGGTCCCTGAGAAATAAATTACGTGTTATAGGCACTGACGTTAGAGCAGAGCCGATTCCTTTCTCTAAGGCAGTGGACAGTTCTGCTGTGCACTGGAAGCAGTCGGGAGCAGAAAGGATTATGTTTATTTTGAGAATGAATGGGAAAGTGAAAATTACGTACTAAGAAAAAAAAGTCTTCAATGTAGTCCGTAGAAGGAGGAAGATGATTAATGTGTGAATGCTGTTCATAGATTCCTTCTGTGAAAGACTGTTTTGGAAACAAAACCAAAAAATTCCAATGAAGAACAAGGCTTCCCGATATTCAGCAGCTGCTGGTTACAAGAAGTGTTACTGCTCTGCTGCCGTTTTTAGGGGAGCAGATGCTGGCTCTTAGCTCTAAGGTACTTCTGAAAACACAGAAAGGCAGAGTTGTGTTAAAAAGAAAGCGTTTACGTTTTGAGGATCTCCAGATACAGTGATGCATTTCCTGGTGTGACTTTAGAAAATGAAGTGCTGGTACCACACCGAGGGTTAACGGTACAAGCAATGCACAAAGAAGCTGAAGTCGCCTTCTTATTTATTAGTGGGTGTCTTGTAGTGCAATAATATTCAGTACCTGAACATTGAAATCAATGTCTTGGTAGTTTGTAAACCCCGAGGTGTGCATGAAGCATCCTTAACAATAATTGGCCTGTATGTAGATGCAGACTTTCTCTGTTGAATATCTCTTTCAGTTTTAATAAACTGGCTTCCAACTTGTTTTAAAATGAAGGTGGGGGGCAGTGTATTTTACTTGATACATGCTCAATACTGATGTATTAATAAATCAGTATTAAAGTGAATCATAAACATAAGAGCTGAAACTTGTGACATACGCAGAACATGTGTCAGCTTAAATTCATTTAAAAAAATAAAGCTTGTTGTCGTTTCAGTTTTCAGAGCAATGCTTGGAATAAGAATTATTCTTCTGTTTAGGGCTGTGATTTGTAGGAGCTTTGCTGGCAATGAGCCAGTATAGCATAGCAGGTTAGTTGTATTTAAAAGTGCCTTATTGTAAGGTATTGTTTGTTTGTTCTGTAATACACACTTTTATCCATCAAATAAAAAAATAAATGGGAGAATAATTCTTTTTTTTTTTTCCCTCAGCAAATCTCAAAGTAGCAGTTTTATGTTTTGAGAAGGGTAAGTAAAGCTAGCCAGAGATTTATCAAATGTTTCAAATCATAAAATGTCTTTCTATAAAATCATAAATCTAAAAAGCAAGAACTGTTTTTTTCTAGAACTGCGGGAATTATTTTATGGTATTTTTCACAATAAAGATATTTATGATGATAAGAAAGCACTGCAGTGTCTTTGCCCTTCTTTCCTCATCCTGCTCTCCAGGTTTGAAGTCAGAGGTGTGCAGAAATGCAGCAGGAGGCTCCCAGAACACTGGCTTGGGGGCCAAATTAAAAAGCCTTAAGCAGCTCACGCCGAAGTCGTCAGGTTTAACAAGCAAGGTACAGAGCGAAGCAGCATTTGGCTCCTTCACAGTTGGGTTTCAAAACTTGGTTTTCCTCCTGTGCAGCTGAGCAGGTAGCAGGAGCGTGGCAGTTTTATTGAAGGAAGGGAACAGACGGGGGCTAGGGCAAGATGGCGTGGCAGCCAGTTGTGCTGGATAGCAGCCTGCTCTCCAGGCCTCTGGCTGCTGGTGACAGCAGGGGAAAGGAGGGATCCCCTCTGCCCTCCCTCCTGATGCTGGAACTTCAGGCCAGCCAGGAGCTCTGGGGAGAGAAGGTAGGGGGCTGAGGGCACCTGGGACGTGCAAGATGAGCGTGTGTTCTATGTGTGATTTCCAGGCAATGATGAAAACCACTTCTAAAGACAGTACATGGATTTTTGTGTTTATTACTTTATTTTTAATCCAGTAAATATTCCAATGGGGCTGACAAAAGTACCAGAACTGGAAGGCGGGTGGGAAGTTGTTGAGCCAGGAGGAGTTACTCAGGCAGCAGCTCTTTCAGCCGGACTTCAGTGCCAGCTGAAGAGGAGAGGCAGCGCTGCTCTGCAGAGTCTGTAGGAGCCTGGAGCTGTAGCATGGGGCTCCATGCGGACTCTGCCCTCCATGTACTCTGGCGGAGCTTGAACTCCATCGGCGACTTCACCGAAGAAAACATCAATTCATACACGATGCCATAAAGTGCAACTGAGGGCAGTCGTCTTGCCAATATAGCCCCTGCGCGGCCCCGTGAGAGGTGGAGCAGAGTTACGTCTGTGGTGTCTGTAAAGATGGCAGTCCCACCTCAAGTCATCCAGAGCACATACACACACAAGTGACAATGTGAATAAGTAAGCAAGCTCCTTATCAGTCATCAAAAAGTGCATGTTATTTCCTTAACCTCTTCCTCAGAAACTGTTAATTTTTAGTAGTTCCTGGCTGGAAGCCATTTATTGTACACATTGGCTTGTGTGTGTGTATGGTGGTGAAGGGCGTGGATGCATGCGCAGCTGGTGAGAGTGAAGGTGTCTGAGTGAGTTTTTAAAATTGCATGGCATGTGGCTACCAAATGTGTGAAACTGCACAGAGACGACAGACGGTGAGATGAGATGTTTGGGGGGGTGGTTGGAAGCAAGGGCTTCTTGAAGAGGCCAGGTTTTACGTGAGATTCCTCAGTGTGGTTTCCCAGTGTCTGTCTTTAGAGATCTGTGACCTGCCTGTCAGACACGAGCACTTCAGACTTTCTTGACCTCAAGAAAGCATACCAGCAAGAGGTGCAGTCAGGATCTGAGAGAGATTTCCTGAAGTTTCAACTCAGTGAGGACTGGGGAAGGAGATGTGGCGGGATTAGGGTTGGGTTTGGGGCAGTTGGGTGGTTGGTGGTGGGTTTTTTTCTTCAGGCTCAGAGCTGTAAGCAGCGATTCCACCAAACTAAGGAGGGGAGGGACACAATGTACAGAGACAAGAGAAGCTACAGGTAGAGTCACAGCTGAACAGCTCTTTGTTAGGGCTTATGTTGCCAAGTTCTGGCAGTTGTCAGACCACCAGAGAGTGGTACATCTCTTGCATCATTTTCCTAAATGTGAAGAATTTTTCTACAGGCAAAACATATTTCCCTGCTGTTGTAACTGCAAGACTCAGTGTGCTTTAGAGACTGCCGGATGCTTGCTATAGGATAAGGTTAAGGGTGATAAAGAATTGAAAACCTGATGTTCTTACACAGCATGTCCATATGAGAGGTAAATCACAGTAGACTGACAGCACGCCTCATGCATTTGAGTGAGTAGCTAAAACTACAGGCACCAAGAACCACCACTGCTAAAAGGTGTTCTAGACATACTTATGGACAAAGACAGCATTTACACTTCAGCGAAGACAGGTTCCACTAGAAGAGAAGCGAGTCAACTTGCCCACATGTCATCAGTCTGTTAAATACCTGAAAGTTAAAAACAGAGTCAATACGACATGTCAACTGAAAGAAACCATGTTTGGAACCTGGCTTCTCAGAACTGACCTTGCGAGGGGGGGGCGGGGAAGAACCCTCCTGAAAGTGCCTTTGCCCTTACGCTGTAAAGGGAGAAGTTTTGGTCGCTTCTCTTTCACCTGCACCCTTCTGTGCTGAAAGGAAAGGCTCTGCAAGCAAAGATGGTCTCTCTTCCAGAAGTCCCACATCAGCTCAGGATGCAGTTGGTACTACCAGAGTGTCTACCCCAATCCTTTCACAAGGTACAACTCTGGCTACTTGCTGTGCTAGGCAATGTCGACGTACTGCTCAATGATGTTGTGCTGTGCTGGGAAACTCTGACCCTACAGTTCGGTATCCTTGGAGATGCAGCACCTCAAAGGTATAGAAAGAGACCAAGCACTTCTAGGCCTGCAATTTTATATATATTCATCTGTATAGACCCATTATCTCTTGCAAAGGAAGAAAATAATTATCTGATAATAAAAGGTTAGCAGCCATGTAACTCATTACATAATTTTATTAATGTGTTTTTCATGCATATCTTTAGGTTAAAAGAAAAAAAAGGTGCATAGAGCATTGATTGATTCTGGGTTTAAGCCACAGATATAAATAAATTTCCATGTTTAGCAAAACGCACTTTGAAACCCACCTACATCTCATTATTTTACAGTTGTCAGAGCCCAAAAATCTGGTCCAGAGTAAAACACTGAAGAGAAAGTTACGTGGCATTTTTTCAAGATTTCTGGCAATATGTGTGATGAGAAGCTGCCAGAACACTTCATTCAAGAGCGAGGATTCAAAGGTAAAAGAACCAAGATCTCCATCAGCAAGATGTTGAGGTTCAGCAATATAGATTGTGGCTATAGCTGTGTGACTCCTGCCTTCTGGAGAGGAAGTCACAAACCCAATTGAGACATTCGGCATGCAGTTGGCTGAGAAGCGTCAGCAGGAGCTGCCGGGACATGTGTCTGACATTCAAAATGACATCAGCTACCATGAGTGATGTCTCGAGACTGTCCTCTTACACGATGATAGCCTCACTGTGAGCTCACTCTCTCAGGCAGTAGGAGATCTGAGGTCTTCAACCCCTCTGCTCCACAGGGATTTGAATCCATGCATCTCGAGAGTGCATCTGAATGAGGCTCAGGAGAAGATGTGGGCAAAAAAAGACATATTCACCAAATCATGGCGAAAGTGTAAGCAAAGGGAGTAGCTTTGAGTCTCCTGCCCCCTGAAGAAGCCCTTCCTTGAGAGGAGCAGGGCATGGACTCCCCACTGCTGACGACCCTTTTCATCAGTCTACGTCACATAGTCACTGGAGCTACAGCTTGCAGCAGAGCAGGAGCCAAGACCACACTTCAACATGGTGTACAAGGACTATTCCCCTCATGGCCACAAAAGAGTCAGTCTATCACTCTAAAAGAAGCTGGTAAAAAAGATACACTGGAGAAAACAATGCGTGCTGGATGGCAGCCCCCGTCATGCTGAGAAGCAGATTATCCCATATGTGGCGCTACACAATGCGGTAGAGACATGATGCTGGCTGAAACCAACTGAGGATCTGATCTAATATAATAAAAGATACTGTCACCCCCCATCAACAAAGGTTTCAGTACTTCCACTCAAATTTTCTTACGTATGCTTAAATCCAGACTTTGAACAAAGCAATAAATCAAAAAACCAAGGCATAAGCAGGAAAGAAGAAACCATCTATTTAGCTTGGCAAGGTACGGCAGCATTACAACAAAAGCCAGATACGAAGGTTTAACAGCTGTAGACACCCACGAGCAAGGTCTGCAAGGAGAAACTGTACCAACCACACACAGTGGATACCATAAAAAGAAATGACGAGTGCTCTGTAAGGGACCGTCAGTTGTACTGTCTCAACATTGCTGGAGGCCACCAGAGACCACCACGCCTGCCGCTACTCCGTTGCCAGATAACCACACGTCCCGCTACTGCAGGAACCTGGTTCTTATGGGTGACTTCAACTACTCAGACATTTGTTGGAAGAACAATACAGCATCTCACGTCATCCATCAAGTTCCTGGAATGTGTAGAGGACTGCTTCCTCATACAAATATAAGATGTGCCAACCAGGAATGAGGCACTGCTGGACTTGCTACTCAAAAGCAGGTTTGCTTGGTTTGTAGTATCATCTCGGTTAATGACACCCTTGGCTGCAGCGATCACAATATTGTGGAGTTAGTTTGGGATCCTGCTGAGCATGCTGAAGGTCAGTACTAAGACTAAAGTTTTACATTTTAGAAGAACAAACTTCAGCTCAGAGGATAAAGGAGCTAGCAAGTGTTGGGAGTTGTTCAAGAATGCTCTCCTGGAAGCACAAAAACCAGTTCACCCCCTTTAAAGGTAAAAGGGAAGCAGGCGGAGCAAGAGCCCCCTTGGCTTAACTGGGAGCTTCTGAGTCTGCTCAAAACCAAAAGACAAGCATACCAGAGATGGAAAAGCGGACAAATACCTGTTGAGAACTACAAGGGCATTGCCAGGGCATGCAGACATGCAGTTAGAAAAGCAAAAGCCAAGCTTGAATTGAAACTGGCCAGCGATGTCAAAAACTACAAGAAAGGGTTCTTCAGATATGTAAACAACAAGCAGAAACAGAAGGAAAATACTGGCCCACTGTTAAACAGGAGAGGTGAATTAGTCACCAACAATGCCAAAAAGGCAGAGGTTCTTAAAACTTTCTTCACCTCTGTCTTTACCAGCACTGTTGGGCCCCAGGCCTTGGGAACAAAAATCTAGGTTGATGCAAACACAGGCCCACCGTCAGTGAAGGAAGAGTTGATATGGGAACTGTTGCAGGAGCTTGACCCTACAAATTGATGGGCCCTGACTACATCCATCTGAGGGTGTTCAAGAGAGCCAGCACAGATTCACCAAGGGCAAATCGTGCTTGACAAACCCGATCACCTACAACAAAGTAACCTGCTCAGTTCATGTGGGGCGAGAGGGGTACATTGTCTACCTGGATTTCTCCAAGTCTTTCAATACGGTTTCCCACAGCCTCCTCCTAGAGAAACTGATGCGTTACAGTGTGGGCAAGTGGTCCATGTGGTGGGTGGGGAACTGGCTGAGGGGCTGCACCCAGAGGGTAGTGGTAAATAGCTCCTTTTCAAACTGGCAACCTGTCACAAGTGGGGTCCCCCAGGGATTGATATTGGGCCCAACACTTTAATATCTTCATAAGTGATCTGGATGATGAGATCAAGTGTACTCTGATGAAGTCTGCTGATGACACCAAACTGAGTGGGAAGTGGACACTTCAGAAGGGAGAGCCACTCTTTAGGAAGACCTGGATAGGCTGGAAGAGAGGGCTAACAAGAACCTTATGAAGTTCAACAAAGACAGACAAATGTAAGGTCTAGCACCTGGGAAAACATAACCCAGGAGTGCAGGACAGGCTAGGATCTACCCAGCTGGGGAGCAGCTCTGTGGAAAGGGACCTGGGGGTCCCTCACAACAAGCTCAATATGAGTGAACATTGTGCTGCTGCAGCAAAGCAAGCCAACAGTGTCCTGGGTTGCATCAACAAGGGCATCACCAGCAGAGATAAAGTTGTTATCCCACTCTATTCCATGCTTGTCTGGCCACATCTGGAATACTGTGTTCAGTTTTGGTCCCCACTATACAACAAAGCTGTGGACAGGCTAGAGAGGGTCCAGAGAAGGGCAACAAAGATGATCAAAGGACTGGGAAGCCTGCCATATGAGGAAAGGCTGAGAACTGGGTTTCTTCAGCCTTGAGAGAAGGCAGCTTAGGGGAGACCTTATGTTCCAGTATTTAAAGGGTGGCCGCTACAACGAAGATGGAAACTCCCTTTTTACAAGGAGTCACATGGAAAAGACAAGGGGTAATGTGTACAAGTTACTCCTGAGGAGATTCCAACTGGACACAAGAAGACAATTTTTCACAGTGAGAACCATCAGCCATTGGACTAACCTCCCCAGGGAAGTGGTGGATTTCCCAACGTTGGACACTTTTAAGATTTGGCTGGACAGGGTGCTGGGCCATCTTGTCCAGACTGTGCTTTTTCTAAGAAAGGGTGGACTAGATAAACCTTAAGGTCCCTCCCAACCTGGTATTCTATGATTCTATGAGTCTCGGTGTGAAGGCAAGCGCTTCATTTAGGAAAAAGGTTAAAAGGAAGCTTACTGAGAAAAATTTTCAATGCTAAAGCTCTGGCTCGTCAACAATACCACACTAATGTCTGGTTTGTTCATTTTCTGTTAAACTTATAAGTTGATATTAAGAAGAGTAAGACCTAGAAAAGACACTGTAATAGTAATATGAATACAAATTGTATAAACTCTTCCTTTGAACAGTTCAAATATTACTTTGCTTATTTACTGATTTGAACCAGGTTTCGGTAGCACTCCTATAATCCAGGATGTATTTGCTTCCCTTTCACAGGGCACAGCACACAGACCGGAAACTAGAAATAAGCTCTTTCTGCATCTCTAAGTTCTCAACCTACAGTAGATTCCTAGTTTTGAACATTGCTGTTGCTTCCTGGCACAAACACTTTCTTTAATCTAAAGACATTTGAGGACTTGCTGCAATACTTTTACCTTGGATCTATTAACCAAGTATTTTTAATAGATATTGTATAATACAAAATAGGGTAACAGAAAATAATTAGTTTTTTCTCCAGTGGCACCTTTTAATATTTTGCATAACATATACAATCCACCAGTTTGGTATTAAAAATATAATGATATGCTAATAATTCAAAGTGATACTTTAAAGAGATCTTTGAAAAGCAGTGAATATATTTTCTGGACCCTCTTTGTTTTACAAACCAATATATATCTCAAAAAAGAGCTTTCCTTGAAAGTATTATTATGCAGGAATGAGAAATGTTGTAAAACATATTTTACAAAAATATACAACACTCTAGAAAATGGCATGAAACCTTTCAGATCTTTAAAATATCTCCAGCAAATTACATTCTAAAAATTATATACTAATAATTTAAGTAATCTCAAGGAAATAGTATTTAAAGAGCTATTTCTTTTTTAAAGCCTATAGAAGTAATCCAATTTTAAAAAGAACAGGATGCTACAGATAAAATGAACAAGAAACCAGTGCATAAATTATCCACTTTTTATACTGCGTAACAGAAATTTCCCACACAGATAATCATAGTTAAAGAGAACTAAGGTTTCTTAAAGAACCTTTAACTTCTGGCTTAAAAAAAGTTTTCCAATGCACACTTCAGGCATGAAATTCCAAGGCAGATCGATGCAGAGTAAAGCATCAGGATGGAAGCTTAACTAAAAAAAAAAAAAGGCAAAGAAAAAAAAAAGCAGCAAGCAGTTGAATAATATTTTTTTTTCTCTGATATGGAATATCAGTTGTTTCCTTGTTATGCATTGAATTTATAGTAATGGTGCATATACATCTACCAAGTCAATTGCAAGTCCATCTACATGGTATAAAAACACCAACTTAAAGATCTATGTTCAAATATGTTCAACTTGCTGGCTGATATCCTTAAGTAATTATGTCAGAGAACAAGCATAACAAAACAGATACTGCAGTGAAATGGGATAGCTAAAGAGAACTGACATTAGGATTTACTGATTATTGCTATTAGGTTACGCCGCAAATACTTAGTTGGTACTTTGTACAGAGAAAATGCCCACAACGGACCTTTTAAAATCTGTATGTGACATGTTAAAACTGTTCAAAATGCATAAAGGTAATATAACAAAAAATATAAAAAGCTGTAAAAAAATTTATATGTCTCATATTACTAAGACTTGAAAATTATCAGCAAAGCATGATTTTAAATACTTGCTCTTACAGTAAGACATTTTAAATAACCAACGCCTGAGGACAATGACAGTACATACCAAATACGCTTCATTTTTCTTATTATTTGCTGCTATGGAAATATTATGCAACTCGTCATGGATTCACCCACTTAGTGTAAATTACTCTTTATAATTTCAAGCATTTAGACTGAAAGACTGCATTAAGCTGTTCTTATATGAATTTGTGGTCATATTCAATCTATTTTGAAACCAGCACAGTCTAAACAACAGAGTATGCATTTAAGGCACTGGATTTCAGTTTACGAAATAAATTCCCTATTTTCAAATATGTGTATTGCAAGAACTTTTCACTGCAATTTTTGTGGGATCAAAATGTCAGTAGCCCATTAAAGCAATGGTTTTGTGAGTACATATTTAGAAAATTACAGTAGACACCACTGACCATCAAAATTACTCATGTATCTTATTATTTTATTTTCAATTCTAAACAGGATGATGATAATCAAAACTGAGTGGAAACAACTTTCAGGTACTGACTTTCTGATGCAATGTATGCTGGCTGGAAAATCATCTTAACCAAAAAAAGTAATGGAAATTTATGACATACTATTTAAGTGAGCCTAAGAATCAAAAATTATTTTTTTTAAATTAGTAAGAGTGCAGCAATCCTGCATAATAAAAGTAACATTCCTTGCTTTACTGAGCTTCTAAGTTGACTTAGATTTGTGTGGTCTAAATTACATAAGTCATTTTTTTATGTCTTATCTTAGCTACACTGAGATTTTTTTCTTGTGACCACAGCATTTCTCCAGGGACAAAACTACGGACATATAACCAAAATTCTTTATATTTAAATATACTACCTTAATGCATGTAATATGCACAAAACAGTTTTCATGTACATATCTGATGTGTGTGTCCTCCCCCAGACTGACACAATATATCTTTGAAGAGCTGAACATATCGTTCTTTGTATTCTAAAATCCTGGGCAAACTGTCTTTTAGCAAAGGAAAGAAAAATCAAAGAAATTAGGAAAGCTATTCTACACTGGTTAAAAAAAAAAAAAAAAAAAATCAAGTACCTGTGCATTTCTCCTCTGCTTTTGTATTTCACTTAAAACATTTTAAATAACACTACAAGTTATAAAATATTTGACTTCACATTAAAGAATGTTACAAATAGTGTCCAATGTAACATTCGTAACTCCATTCACTTGCAGAAGACTATTGAGCTGTCACCATTGCTGTTTACAGGCTGTGCTAAAGTTCATCGTGCTTAAGACCTGTAACCAAAGGAAAAAAAAAATAAACCCCAGTTATATAAAGACTTAATGACTAGTATTGTAAAATGTGGAAAAAGCCCTTTACTTTCTATTTACTGCTAGTCAGTCAGTTCAGCAACATGAACTTCATTTTTAGTGCCTTGCTAAAAGTTGACTATAAGCTTTCACAAAGAATAAAAACTACTAAGAATTCTTTGTAACAAAAAGTGAATTTGTTCTCTGACTCAAGACTCTTAAATATTTATCTGCTAACGTTTTTCTTCAACCTTGAGAGTTGAGATCAAAATTTTTTTTTGTTTCACATTACTCCAAGAAGTCAAGTCTTACTGGAAGTCCTGTAAGTGTTTTTCTTCTTGTGCTATTTAACTAACTCAGTTTAAAACTATTTTAGTAAAAAAAAAAAAAAATCAAAATCTATTTGTGAACTAAACCACCATGTAGTCTGGTGCAAAAAGGCCTCTGGGCGTAGATAACCCAGAGTGAAAGATGTGGAGATAAATTAATAGAGACTTAGTTACTTAATGCTTCATAGACATTAGCTTTAGATTCTCTAAGTGAGGTCTAAACTAATGTGTTTATTTAATATTTGTGGCTCAAATGATGTGGAAGAGTTGGTTGTATTGGAGGTCCAAGAATAGGACACCACTAAGTTTTCTCTTAGATTCTGGTATGACAAAAAAGATTTTATCCACTTAGTGTAACTCTTAACGTAAAGAAGCATCACGCTATTAAAACCCACACAATTTCTCTAAGAGCAGGGAAAATTACACAAATACAATATTTGTGCCTACTGACCCCAATTTTAATTTCAACAATATTATTTTTTAAAAGCTAACAGATGAATATGCATGTAAATTACCTTTTTGAAAGAACGACGTTAGATTTTTCTTCTCTCTTTCAATTTGTTGTATTAACTTTCGTATCTCAGAGTCATAGTCAACCCATTCAGGAACTATCCGGGCAGCAGCCTTTAATTTTGGTTCTTTGGTTTGGGGATTGTTGCACTGAAAGTTTAAAACATACTAGATGTAAACATAGCAAATGTGAAAATATCACCTTTCCAAGGAATTTATAATAATTTTGTCAGCATTTACAATTTCATTGAAGGACAGCGGGCAACGTCAGTTACCTTGATATTAATTTAAAAAAAAAAAAAAAATCACAGAAAACAAATAGTAAATAAACCCTGTTTAAATAACTCAAAACATTTTATTGTAAGTACTTTTATTTTTCCATGTTCTCCTGACTATATGGACAGCAGAGACATGGCGAGCACAAGACTACTAAGGTGTAGAAAGTTACACAGGGAGATACAAGATATACATTAGCATATTGAAATTGAATCTGTTATGTTTTTTAAGTTTGTGATGCTTCCCCTAGTGTTGTCTAGAAAATTTATTGATTACTTCCATAAAATAATATAAATGGAAATCATAATAAAAAGGGATACATGATAATAAGGATTGAAAGAAAGTCTAGCAACTTAATGTCAATCTTTCTTGAATAGAGATCACCCATCTTTAGTGCACAAAAAAGCTTTTTTTAACAACTGTAAAGACACAAAGAAAACAAAACTATTTACATACTGAATATTTGCACCAACTTCCAACTGTCTGTTTTTCTTCAGAATTATGTCTCTGGAGTATCACTTACAACGCGTAGGGGTTGTTAAAAAATAAGAATGGGGTTAAAAATGGGATGGGGCTTATAATGACAGAGAAGATTTTCTTTCTGTTTCAATTCCAAAGCAAGACACTTTCTTCTTTCTAAATATGGATAGTCTCCTCAGTGTTACACTGTTTAAGCTCTGCGTTATCTCCTGTTTAAAGTGGTGAAATGGACAAAGAAAACCATGATAATATTAAGTCCTCTACACAGTGGGTCCTGGAGTAACCTTTGTAGGGAATAGCAGCACACAGTACCCAGACTATTAACAGTACTTCATCAGAGTTCCACTAACCTGGCTGAATAAAAAAAAATAAGGAAAACACAGAAACAGGTATGAAAAACCCCAATCCTATCCAGTTACAGATAGCAACATTTAATTTTTGGGTACAGTTTTCAGCTTTAACATAAGTAAATTTGGTACAGAGTAAGCGGGAGAGGTCTCAGAGGAAAGGAGAAAAGTTGCTGTATTTTAGGGGAAGGGGCATATTGTTCCAGTGCCTTCCAGCAAGGCTGCCTCCAAGACATCACATATGCCTGTCTCAAAAGCCACAGAAATTACAGCAAAGTTTTTAATCTATAAAACTAATATAACTCAAAATCAACTCACCAAGTCTATTGTTTTAGCCTTTTTCTTGGACTCATCATCACACCAGGTTTCACACCAAAGCCATTCCTGAGGGAGAGACTTAATAGCTACTTGATGAATCATATTATTGGGAAGATCCTGTACAAATTTTGTAAAATCATAAATTAGCATTGAATTTAATGTAACTGGTTATCAAGCAACTACTTAAAAGTAGAATATCTTTGCCTATTACCATTTCTGCAAATTGTTTTTACGTTTCCTTCTTCTTACATTTCCTTCTAAGTGCTCACCTAGTTCTTTTACAAGTAGATTCAAAATTTAGTCACGGTCACTTTGATGTCCAATTCCACCTCTCATTTCTCAAGCAATTTCCTCTTGTACTTCCATGTGTCCTTCCTTAGTCTGACATAAGCAATACTGCTGTCCAATACTTGTGGTTCAGATACTGCATGTCATACTATAAATACTACTGAATTATACTGTGTGAAATTATTAAAGCAAAACTTACCATCTTTCCATTCCTCAAATTTGAAGAAAAAGCTCTAAAGCATATAATCCAAGATTACGCCACTACTCTAAATTTAGACTTCTAGGAAAATGGATTCCAGAAACATAAGTGTGAAAATGAAAAGCTCTTAAATTGCTATTCTGGCTATCTTCCCTACTTCACTTGAAATTTCTTTCTTTCTTTTTTTTTTTTTTTTAACTTTTATTATATAGTCAAGTACACTCATAATGAAAACTCTGAACCAATATCTTGCTGAATGTAGGGAATAGCATTTACAAATGAGAAAAAACTCTGGCGGTCATATGCTGCACATACTCTGGCCACAGTTAAAAATAACGGGTGTAATTGGTAGATTCATTCGTAAGCTCCTTCACATGTGCAACCTCTACATGATTTAAAAATAACTGTCAGTAGGCAAATAAGTATGTCGCATCTTATTTTGCAGATTCACGCTGCTAAATGTGACAGAATAAAATAGCATATATAGCTGTGTTATGAAAGGCAAATAATTTAATTCAAATATAGACATTAGTACAGGAAAATTACATCAAATATAAGTATACTGAGAGGCAACACATTAGACTAATTTGAATGCTTTTTTTAAAAGAAAACTTCAATTCTATGAAGTTTTGGAAGATAAATGGTTTATCACCATCTCAACTTCAAGAGAAAAGAGACTCGTTTTCTGTTCTCTGACTTTCTAAATGAAATCACAATTGCTACAGTAACTCTCAAAGTTGTGAAGTAAAAATTGTTATATGGGGTAGAAAGTAGAAAGACAGCTGCTAGTTCCAAGATTTAAAGTAAGCTGAAGAATATAAAAAAAAATTCTAAATAAAAAGTTTAGAAGTTTCAGAAGAAAGTGATTTACCCTCAAAAACACTAAAATACGTCTAGAAGATCAAAGAGGAAATATTCATGAATCAGAAAAATAAGTGAACAAGGGTAAGAACAGATTGTTTTTACTGTCAGTGCCAAAATTCTTGCTCATTCAAAATATGTAAACTTCTAGATTTACAAAATATGTAAAGTCTCTCAGACTTTCACAAACAACATTTAAAAGTTGTTCTTCATTTTGATTTACAATTATGACTGTTTTCACATTTAGTCAGATAACCTACATAATTTTAAAAGGGACTCCTCTAGAGCAGCATCTTTATTAGCAAATAAAACCTCGATTAAAATATATAAAAACATTGCCTCTTAATAAAAGAATTAGTCTTACATTCCTCTCTGCTGATTTTTATTCTTTAAGAACAAGATGGTTAATTATTTTTTAATGAATTGTTATTAGTATAAATATTTGTCAAGTATTTGCTTTGTCATCTATACATAGACCTTTCCATGCTTCTCTTTAAAAAGTACAATGAAATATGCTGTACTGGAAGTCTAGTTTTTATCTTGTGTAAATTTTCTCCCTATGAGTTCTTTACTTACTTACACATTTAAAATTACTTTTTTCCCTTGCATCTACTTCTATTTTGTGGTTTATATTAGCATAACCTTAACTATCATCCATGAAGGCAGCAGTGCTGGCAGATTAGCAAAGAGCTGAGATTGCTTCTTTGAGAACGGCAGTGAGCACTCCAGTCAGATATTTAAAATAAAAATAAAAATTAAAAAAATGTATCGTAATGCATCCTTATCAGTAGATAAAAGCTCTCCAGGACTCTTGTAAAATACATTGCAACGTGGTTTATATTTCTAGGAATGTTGCTGTATTTGGTGTAAGTAGTAGCAATGAAGACAGAAGGTGATTCCTATCAATACAGTCAGAAAGTAGATTACTACAAAAATACTACTTTGAAATATTTCCCTTTCCAAAGTAATTCCAATTCCATTCTGCCAGGACTTTGTTACCTTAACGTCTACTCTCAGCACTGACGTGCTGAGGGAAGGGCAGCTGACCCTGAAGTGGCTTTCAATTTGATCCAACAGACTTGTAAGAGATACATGCTATTATGTATTAATACTGTAACTGAAAATATAAGAATCTTAAAATAGAAAGATATACATTATTAATATTTTGAGAACATTAGATAAAATTAATTACTATTTCTGAAAAGCAGCATTATGGTGGAAGCCCTGTAACCAGCTTCTAAATCTTTAAGGTCTTTCTGAAAGACACTTTGTACGTATGGGTAAGACTATGTTTGAAAAATATACAGCTATATCACATCAGGACTCTCTAAGTGTGCGATACAGGGCCAGTAATTCATTCTGTTGTCCAGAAAAGAGAGGTAAAATCTGACTGTTGCTGTTATGTCAGTCTGTTGCTCTAAACAGTTACAGCTTAGGGCTGCTCCAACCCCCTGTGTCCAGTCTAGTTTGAGTTTGTAGTGTAGCTGTATTTCCACTTTTCTTTGTTCAGTCTTGTAAGACCTGCTATTTTCATTTTTTAGTTTTATTTCTGAAAAAAATGCAAGTGGTAATAATATATGAGAGAGAGAAACTCGCTTGCAGAGTAAGGCAGTGGAATGCAGGCACTGAGAGACGTGGGCTTTGCTACTGTGGGATCCCTTTACTGCTACAGGCAGGTAAAAAACTTTTGCGTGTTAGTAATTCCACAAGGAAAATTACAAAAGCAGGGACAATCTCACTTACAAAGCCTTCTAAAGTTCACTCAAAGAGAGATACAAATAAAAAGTTTTATTTACTCAGGCAGAAATCAGATGAGTTGTATTATCAATCTTCTACTGAGTTAAAGAACCTCTACTACAGAAGAAAATAATAAATTTAAGCACATTCCATACATCTGAGATCTACTTACATGCTTATGACTTGTACCTTGACTTACCCTACCTACCTCTAAAAATTGGTGGAGTTATATAAATGAAGACTGCAGTCACCCCACCCATATACAGCAACCACTGGAGTGAATTAGCAGTTAGTTTACAAAAAATTAAATTTACATTAATGGGAAAAAAGAAGAAAGAGAAAAAAGCTCTTGCTAAAGAAGAATATAATTACCATTATCAGAATTAGGATTATCATTAGAAAAACACAAGTGCACATAGAACAACTACAAATAAAGGACAGCAGTCCTCTATGCTGTTTTTTCCTCCTTTTTTTCATATTAAACAATTATCGAAAGTAATCAACATTTAGTGTTCAGTTTTCTGAACTATGCTCATATGCACACCTGAAAATGTGCTAAAACAGCAAAGGGCAAACAGTTCCAGAATTATGTAACATATAAATTGAGATACAAAATAATTCCATGCATATTGAAAAAGATAAATAAAATTAAACCCAAATTGTTTAAAGCCATATATACCTGATCCAGATTTGAGAGACTGTTTGGATCTTGACTAAGAGCCTGGTACTGGCCCCGAAGCCTATCTCCAGCTGCAATCTTTCTGAACTTCTTAAGATCCACAACATATAAGGCACTACAAAGATAAAAAAAAAAAAAAAGGTTTGTGGAGTTTCACCTTTTTTATGATAACATTAATAAAAGTAACAAGAAACCAAAAACTGTTCCCATTCTAAAGGAGTCATTTTTAAATTAAATGGCTGAAGCTACAATAAAAAAGTGAAATCAATTATGTCATCAGAATTCATGCCTTATTCATCTCTTACTGAGAACGACTATAGGGTAACTGCTTTTGAATGCCTCAGTGATCAATACCAAGATCCAGATTTTAATCAAATTCACAAACTGCACAAAAATATGTAAGGAGTTATCTTACCTAATATGGTATTTCCTTTTCCCAAGATGTGATGCCCAGTATCCCGATTTCCAGAAACGGTATCCATCCATTTCTTTACGGCTGTCACAGAAAGGTGTGTACCCATAGGGAGCTCCATTTAGATCTAGATCTCTGAGTTCTTTTAGGTCAGTTCTCACAATCTAAATAAAAATATATCTATTTTTATAATTTAATGCTGTTTTTAAGGCGTGCATATGAGGGTAGTTATTGCAGCAAGCTTCCCAAAATGTAATTTTAATTAAAAAAAAATAAATAGAGACACTATGACAGTGGAGTATAGATAAAGTATTCCACAGGAATGATATTTACCAAATTATTGATCAAGAAAAAAAAAGTGTTTATTCTGTGGCCATCTCTGTAACACATTTCATAAGTAAATTAAATAAAACAAGTAATGTATTTTTAATTCATAGACCAGTGTTTCTGGTTGCCCAATATTAAATTCCTTCATGCAGGAGTATAACTTTCAAAATCTACTGAGCATCTCCCTTCTAAAAAATCTTCCCTATTTGTTGCACAAGTTGGGCACTCCAAAATTATTGCAACATTTGAAAAATCTTTGAATCTAGTAGTAAAGTACTTTTAAAAATAGGTTATAAGGACATTTTACAAATGTCCTTTATTTACTAATCAATCCTTCTTCCATCAAACCCCACTAATCTAATTTATTAATGGTAAAAAAAAGTTAGGTGTTTCGGAGTACAGAGAAATCCTTACGGTAGTTAGGACAGACAACCAGTATTACTACTGTATCGAGATGAAATTGCAGAAAGTTGCAGTCTGGATCACTACATCTAAATTTAATTTATTCTCAAGCTTTGGAAAAGGACCAAAATACGTAATATTTGATCTGAGATTTTTAATAACCATGTCATAGACTCTTCAATGTCTCATCTGTTTGAGACAGCATGTTACCTTTCAGTATATTATACAATATTCATTTCTGAGTGAAAGACTGCATACAAATTTAAGAAAAACAGAGACAGGATTAATCTTGAAAAATTTCAGCCATCCAGAAGTTGTTCAAATGGTCTAAACTAATCACCTCAAACTCCTTCCATAGTGGAGAAATCCTCTCACAATCAGCCCAGAGACAGAATCACTCAAATATGCCTTAGGTGAAATGCACCTTGTCCTGGTTTCAGCTGGGATAGGATTAATTTTCTTCCTAGTAGCTGGTACAGTGCTGTGTTTTAGGATTTAGTATGCGAATAATGTTGATAGCAAGAACTAAACATCAGTGTGTTAGGTAGTGCTTACTCTAAGTCAAGGACTTTTCAGTTTCCCATGCTCTGCCAGTGAGGAGGTGCACAAGAAGCTGGCAGGGAGCATACCATAGAACGTCATGCTCAGTATATAAACTGAGGGGAGTTGGCTGGGAGGGGCCGATCACTGCTCAGGGACTGGCTGGGCATTGGTCAGCGGGTGGTGAGCAATCGTATTGTACATCACTTGTCTTCCTTGGGATTTATTTCTCTCTCTCTTTCTGTTGTCTACCTTTTCATTACAATTATTATTAGTAGTAGTGTATTTTATTTCAAGTATTAAACTGTTCTTATCTCAACCCATGGGTTGTATCTTTTTTTCCGATTCTCCTCCCCATCCCACCGCAGAGGGTGGGGAGTGAGCAAGCGGCTGCATGGTACCTAGTTGCCGGCTGAGGTTAAACCACAACACAGCTTTAAGATCATACGTACCCCTCCAGGTGCCTTTCTCTCTCCGCAGGCAATTTAGGGCAATTCAGTGTGGTGAGACTGTTAATTTCTACATGACTAAAGACAATTGAAATTATTGCATTTCATGTTATGCACCAGTACTCGTTCTGCTCATACAACCGCAATAGTCTTACGAGATCAACATCTGAACAAAATGGCCACAGAGAATGAAACTGGATCAACGCAAGCCAAAATGAATTCATCATACGTCTATACAGCATTATTTTTTCTTACCTGGTCAGCATCGACAAATATTATTTTATCCACAGCCAAAGGGAAAAGAACATCCAAAAAAAGAATTTTGTAGCCCCAGATAATTCTTTGTTTTTCTGTCTGTTGATAAAGCCAGCGGGGCCACTTATACTGTACTAACTCATACTCGAAACCATACTTTTTAGCCATGTGAGGAATAACGTCCTAGAAGAAGAATCAAAAAAATATTAGTTGCACATGTATGCAACACATAAGGACTCAAAAGGAGAAAGAGGGAATGTTGCAACACAGTTGCAGCTGTGTTGGCCTTACTGACTACGTAATTTATTATTTTAAAATGTTTCTTTAGTTCTAGCGGCATCCCCAGTTACACAAATACAAAAAGCATTTCTTTCAAGCTCTTGGAGACTATCAGAAGAGAATAAATTACTGTAATACATCACTGGGCTTTGGGTTCCAGAAAAGAACCACCTTACACATGAGACTTTTAAAACTATTGGTATTTAATGCATTCAGAGATCATTTCCAATTTTGAAAATTTAATTTGAACTACATAATTACTCAATCGTAATTTAAAAAAAAACTCCACTACTTAAAATTTCAAAGAAAAAATTAAAAAAGGAAGATGTTTCTCCTACCTTAAATATTGGGGAGAGATAGTTTTTCAGAAACCAAAATTTAACTGGTGTTTTTGTATGACGTAGGACAGAAAGCATCATAATTCTGTGGAAATACAAGTCTATAATAAACAAACAAATACACACAGGTCATTAAATTTCAACTGCACATAAAAGGTGCTCAAACTTTCTAAGCATAATTTCTTTAACCTAGTTGAGGCAGAAATTTCTGTCTATTTCTAATTAAAAGATTTAAAGAGCATGTATTCAAGACTGCTCTGAGATGGACTTATTTGATCCAGACTGGCTAAGCAATATTAGAAGGAACAATTTCAAGAGTGGATCTCTTAACAAATTTTATTCTATTCATTATCATAAACAGATTCAGCTCTAATGAAGTCACTTTGTTATGTCTTTATAAAGAGAAGCTGAACTTCATCTTTCATGTTCACACTTTGCACGTGCACCCATGAAAGACATGGAGAACATTTTTTTTTCTTCAAAGAATAATAGTATTTCTGAACATCTATATACTGAAACACTTTGTTCTCAAAGATGAATTTAGCCCTCACTGTATACAACTTTTCTATGCTTTGACAATTTATTCTTTACACCTTGTTAAAAAGGTCAGTTTCTTTAAGCTGCTTAGTTTTAGGATGAACGTTTATAGTATTGCTATGAAATTCTCGTTTCCCTTTTACTTTTCCTTACCTTAAAAAACGTTCATATAAATGGCCTGAAGCAACGGAAAAAATGTTAAGAGTATCGCTTTTCTTTTCCTCCTTTTTTGTTGGAATTTCTTCTGAAAATCTAAGGAAAAAACCCCCCAAATTATTACATAAAGTAAACATTCAGCAGAAAGAAAATACTACTACATTAACATTAAGCTCGTAAAGAATCAAAGGTAAGAAAATACACAAAATAAATACTCGTCCTGCAGTAACTGAATACACTTACATTCTATTCCCACTGCACATGCCTATGATAACAAAATCTTTTGGGAGCAACACCTCATACCCAGTCACTCAGGACAAAGGATGGCACAACTGCAGTCTCCAATATTTTCAATCAAACAGAACCCAAATTTGGCAAGAACTCCACGTTTTACCAAAGCAAAAAATCAGAAAGACACACAGCCAGAGCATCATGAGAACCGGTTATTTTTAAAATCAGCAACAGTTATTTTTCAAGCTTCATCCATGTGCATTCTACATCAGAAGAACCAATGCATATTCTAGAGGTGAGGGATGTCTGCATAGCCCCATAGGTGGCTGAGGTGAATATATACTCTATAACACAGCCTTATGAGGAGCAGCTGAGGGAACTGGGGTTGTTTAGCCTGGAAAAAAGGAGGCTGAGGGGAGACCTGATCACTCTCTACAACTACCTGAAAGGAGGCTGTAGTTAGGTGAGGGTCGGTCTCTTCTCCCAAGTAACAAGCAATAGGACAAGAGGAAATGGCCTCAAGTTGCACCAGTGGAGGTTTAGATTGCATATTGGGAAAAATTTCTTTACTGAAAGGGTTGTCAAGCACTGGAACAGGCTGCCCAGGGACGTGGTGGAGTCATCATCCCTGGAGGCATTTAAAAGACACGTAGATGTGGCACTTAGGCACATGGTTTAGTGGTGGACTTGGCAGTATTAGGTTAAAGGTTGGACTTGATGATCTTAAAGGCCTTTTCCAACCTAAATAATTCTATGACTCCGTGATTCTAAAGATGGCCACACCAGCCCAAACCACATATTTAGCCCAGCATCTCACCAGCAGCAAATAACAAGGCTAGGAGTAGTGGCCTTTCCCAGAATACTACTCTCATAACATTCAGTGGTCTGTGGTGATCGGATTTCTCGAGTGTTTTTCATAATACTTGCTGAATTCTTCCTTAAATTAATCCAATTACTCTCCCTATGAGGTACCCTATATCCTTAAGGTATGTTGTCCAGAGGTTTTATGTTTCTGCTGCATGGCATTCATTGCTTGCTTTGAATACCAAAGTCTACCAGGATTGTCTTTTAATCACGTATGCCTTGCAGCACACACAGCTAGGGAATGGTGGCTGTAGTCTCCTTCAGAGCACTGCTTCACAGATTTCGGAACTGCAAAAGTTGCCTTAGCCAAACTGGTTACAGTATGGCTTGCTATTGTTGGAGATCACCTCAACAGTCTTTTTTTGGGGTGTGTCATTCCTCACACACTTCGATTGTGTGAGTCACTCCTATTAATTTTTCTTCTGGTTAGATCCCTTTTAAAAGTATACTTTAAAAAGTATAAAAATAAGTATCCCTCATAATTTTTAAGAACAAATGAGACAAGTCTCAGATCTCCAACATATTTAAAAGAATTCACATCACTCCACTAATATAAGGTTGAAATCTCAGAAGGCTGCAACGTGTGTAAGTGATGTGAATCATCTTTTGAGAAACCCACGTTCTTTTCACTCAGCAATGGTAACAGCAGATAGCACAGTTGTACCGATCAGGACTATAGCAAACACAAAAGAAAGGGACATCAGCGGAGCAGCACTGACTGCATGGTGTGGCATCTCCAAAGACAACAACACTCCAACTAGCACTGACCTCTCACGTGATAAATAGACTGCAGTTCACAGTCCCAAGCAGTCTGTCTTCTTTATTTCCAACTTTTTGTCCCGTTTCTTATATTTAGTGATAGCAGGACTGAAAGAATGTCAAGCTCTTTATAATGCAACCATCACCACATGTGACTATAAAGACAGACGTGAAAAAAGAAAATCAGGTTTTGATGTAAGGATCTTGAAAATATTGATTACGCAAAGCTTTACAGAAGGCAGAGATCTTCTAAACTGAACAAGCTGCTCTGAAGATTGCTGGATTAACCTGTAAGGTCACATGGGAAAAGCAGTCAATTGCAGAAGGGCAGTTCAGTTATGAAAGGACTTGGGCAATGTGGTATGCACACATGTCCCACGTCAGAGCACATGTGGATTCCTGTAACGAACAGTGTGCTGACAGGATATACTTATCATTCCAGGATATCAAAGAGGAAGGATAGTTGACAAGTTCCTAGATAGCAAGAGGCTGACAGACAAACAGCAGGCCTCAAATCATGCCCTTGAGCCATAACTTTGAATCAACGGGAAGAGCAAATAAATTTTATTGGGTGAGGAGCTTCAACAGCCCAGCCAGGCTCTGAGCCTGATGCACACTGATGAACAAACCCACTGTGAAAAAAGGCTAGACGTAGAAGATCGTGAGATTTCTGGCCTTGTAACCTTAAGAGGGAGCTAAGATTTTGACCACTGCACATACATCCTTTGATGCAGCTAATTAGATGTGGGAAGCTTGAAGACGATGAACAATTCCTTCAACTAACGTCATTCTGCAAAAAAGCCCACCACTGTGCAGAAATGTGGGTCCACTTCCCTGACCTGTGGCTTCAGAAAGAAATTTTTGAGAATTGTAGTATAGTAGTCTGGAAGGCTTTCTGAATCTTGACAATGTTGCAACAGTAAAATCATCTGTGGATAATGGTGATAAACATAAAATCAGCAACAGAGACTCAATAGAATGTCCAGGCTTGAGATACAAGAGGCCTTGTCAGGAAAGATGATAAAGCTGAAACAGAAGCCAGTCCTGGATCTACCAAGAAACCTGTGTACCGAGGATTAATGGGGGTCAACTCTTTACTAGACAAAGTAGAACTGCTACGCCTTTTCTTTATCTTCTTTAACAGTCTTTGTGACTGACAACCATTGCCAGGGCTTCCGAAAATGGAAGAAAACCTTTTCTGAGTCTCACAGCAGTCGTTTGGGGCCAGAAAGTCTTTAGGATATGGAGAAAATAGTGATGAAAAATCCATTCTTCTTAAATCCTTCATACTGACATTATCCCTTTCTTACCATCTGAATTAGAGTCCAAAGATGTTCTCCTGAACAATGGAGGAATCAGACTGTACCTTGACAGTAAATCTTGAATGCTTAAAGGTACTTATGGACAAAGCTACCACAATTTCTTTTTTCTTTCGGGGCAAAGAGATCTATGATTACTTGGATTAAGTTGCTTACACAGTCAAGTCATTAGCCCTGAATTGGTTATTTCACAAGGCGTTACCTTCAGTTCTTTGCCTTTGCAATTATACAGCCATGACAGCTTAGCACTTGGCAGCATACTGCAGAAACAACCTGTGCTGGAAATCAGACTTGCTGAGAGCAAACATGAGTGTTTCCTACAAAGCGGATGGAGTCCAGTATGAAAACAATGTATTGCAAATTAAGTGCCCCCCACAACGGCTTTGAAGATCCAGAAGAGGAATTATCATTACCTTGAAAGAATGGATGAATTTATTGTGTTACTAGCATTCCACATTAAAGACCCAAGCTCATGCTTCTTTGACATTAAGAAATCAAAACATTGGGAAAACAGTAAGTGCTTTTGCCAGCACCCCAATTTTCACACCTGAGAACATTATCCTTTTGAGACGTTTCTTGTGAAAAAGGTCTCTGAAGTGTTACAAGGAAAGATTGCTCAGAGAGCATCCAGACCACTATTTCTAAAATATGTTAAAGGTCATCTGATTGCAATGCTCTTGAAAGGTCAATTAACATGTCTTGGAAACTCGTACAACACCCCATGTTCTGATCCACAGTACAGATATACTAGTATATTAAAAAAAACCTAAAATTTTTCTAAGCAAAGATGAAACATCCTTTTTATCCTTATCTCATTCTCGAAAATGATACAAAGATTTCATAGGAATTTGTATCTTATTAATAAAAACTAAAATCTAATTTAAAAAAAATCAGCCTGAACCACACACCATCCACAGACAACATCATTATGAGCAACATTATGAGCAACTGAAAACAAAATTTTACAATGGTATATGGTAAATTAGAAATACTACAATGTTATTAGCCCCCAATGTAAATCTTGAGATGTTTATTACAATTATTTATAGAACTCAAACTTTAAAGTAAAAGGTATTTTATTGACAAATACAAAAACACTTCTTGAGCTTTCATAAATTATGTCTAGCAGCAGACAAGCAGCAACATAGCCTGCTTTTTGATGTTCAGTTTGATACATCTGAGTACCACATTACTTGCCAAGATTTTCACACTGAGATTGATTCCCTGCCACAACAAAATAAAAATACTGCCAATGGAGAAAATGAACAGGAACTAGAAATGCAAAGGAGAGATTAAAAAGGAAATAAAGAATGAGATGTACAAGACATTATAGCTTGTCTTTTCCTCCCTTTTATTTATATTATAAAACCCTTGGAGAGCTTTTTTACATATTTGTATCACTATCAAGTATGAGCAATAATAAACATGTCCTGGCACAGTTAAAGTATAAGCAAATTATGCATTACCTTGTAACTGATTCTCGATTTCCTTTTTCTCCTGTTGTTCCATCAGTAAGGAGATCTTCGTTCATTTTATCAGGCTTTTTCCGTACCTAGTCATTAAAATAAATGTATTTGTGTAACTGGGGAAGTTAGTTGGTAATAATTACTACTTCAGTCATGATAACTAACTATGGTGTACTTACTGGCTAGAGTCGGACCAACATCTTACCAATTTCTATTTCAGTAAAATACTTACTGAACTACATTAAACTGAACAGTAAAAAGGTCATTTCATACTTTTAAACTATGTACAGAACTTACTGTAACAAGAAGAAAAGTAATCAATTATGAAAAATTACATGGTGATTAATAAATCAAACAGCATGTTCAAGCGCTCTGTACTTCTTTATGCAAACAGTAACTAAAAGTGTGGGGAATCATATCTCATTTTCTTCCCTCATGAGTTTGTGATCCAGTCATTAGCTAGCAGAAGAAGGGTAGCAGGGTGTTGCACCATGCATGGAACTTACCTGAAGGAAAACTGTGATTCTCATAAGCTCTTCACAAGGAGAAAGTCACAAATCTGTCCCTGAAACATAAGCTCTCCCATCCAACTTAAGCAATTTCTGCTGTCTTACCCAGACACTTAATACAGGCTCCAAATAATTTTGTTTGCTGACCTTAATTTCCTTGATTAAAAGAAACCTAATTGTTTTTGAAACGCAAATAGCTTCTGAAACACTGCCTGTTTGAACATACTCAATTCTAACATATTAATTTCACATGTTTATGCTGTCAAGCTCACATTTACAATTTCTGTTCACACTAAATCATGCATCTTTTAGCTAATGCTTCTGAAGCCACATGCTAGGCATCACTGAAGTGATTCTACAGTTCAACTGAATGACAGAGCTTACATATTCTAGTTATAAGCTTAATACATACCACTTTTCACATAGATTAATTTTCCTATTTTGACCCAAATGGCACCCTTTCACCCTTTGTCTGTCGTTTAAAGGCAGGGTCATCACGCTCCAGAGTTACACATTTTCTCCAGGTTCTGAAACTTTCAGTTACAGGACGGGAAGAGGCTCATATATGTGGTTTTAAAAATTCCTTTTGTACTAACGTTTACATAGTTCTCTCTTCTTGTCAATGTCTAAAATTAGGATACAATGTACCAAGGACACCTACAAAAATGTTACTTACAAAACAGTGGAAAACATGTAATACCATGAGGTTCCTTCTCCTTAATCTAACTGGTGTTTCATTATCTCTTTTTGATACATCTTTACCTTACTTTCATTCTTAATTTCATTTACACAAATTTGGTAGCTTAGGGTAGAATTCAACATACCTAATTTTAACTTCCTCTCTGGTATCTGGACTTCATGTAAAATCCCCCCCCAGCCACAGGAGAGAACTGGATGTCTCAAGAGGCAGTCAGCCCCTTGGTTTAAATACATACATACGCTGAGATAAGCAGTTCTTTGGACTCTCACCCTATTAAGCTGAGAGGGAGCTTAAGGCACCTAGACTACACTCTTAGACACCTTAAGCTAGATGAGATAAATCCTACCTAAGTTTAACAGCTACTTAACAATCTTCCATGCAATTAGTATAACCTGATTGGATCAAATTAACTACATTAATTTGCATACCCTTCTCTGTTTAATTACACAAAATCTAAAATATATATTTCAGTATACATCTTCCAATTAAATATAGTCTAAGACATGTAAGCATTAGTCATATTTCATATAAGGAAATACTGCAGACAAAAAAGGTATCTCTTTACATACTTGGACTTTGATAATTTTGCTTCTGAAGCTGTTTAATACCACGATAACATCTGTCAGGTCAGCTACAGAATCTGTTCCTTCATGGCTGTGAGGAGAAAAAAACCCATGCAAATGTACTGGTTCATTAAAACATGCATTATTACTTGTGTTTAATTAGAGTATAAGGTTTAGGATTGCTGATATTTATAGAGATAAAATTTCTTCACTTGCATCTAATTATATCTTAACTCAGAAACTTTCTGAGTTTTATTCATCACTAGACATTGTCCACAGTGATGTCCACATTGTCCTCACTTTTTAATTCGGATTTTCCCAGGAACTTTTATCAACCAATGAAAAAATGCAGCAACCTAGAGCTGAAGATGTTATTATGTTATTATGTATTATACAGGTATATATTACATTCAAATATTAAACTACATTTTATTTTTCAAATATGGAAAACATCTTGGAAATTGTGGTATGATGGCATTAAATTAAATACTTTTTAAAATAAATCTGCTTTAAAGTCATGGGAAAGCTTCATCACAGTGCTGAGATAGTAAAGAATGGCTTTCGGCTGGTTGGCTTCGGGACCTGTACCCCAAACCCTAAAGACATGGCTGTACAAGGCACCACATGAACATGTGCCCTCCTGAACATCAGTTTAAAGCCATTCAGGCATCTCAAAACTGTACTGCAGTCCACTGAGCAACAAGTATCAACAATGTTGCTGTCACTCTGTGATACAGTGTAATAACATAATTCTGAAATGTTATAGCTTTTATACCTCAATAGCCCTTCAATCCTTTCTGTCTTTCCAACAGCATTATGTAGTTTCCTCTTGCTAAGGCCTTGCATACAAAAAAATTGTTTCATTAAACTTTCTTAAGTAATATGCTACCCCTTAGGCTTGATTTATTTATTTTTTTTGCCTAGAAAACAGGAATACTTAAATCTTGTTTCAATCTGTTTCATACTACTTATCTAAAAATGACAGGATTTTATATAGTTATCTGAATTTCCTATTTACTACATTTCTGTAAACTGCGGCTATGATTACCAAGTTTCATAGAGATGGCCAGCTCTTGCACAAAACAACGTTCAGCATTATCTTGACTTTTCTACTCTCCAATTTAGTTTCATTTTCACACTTTTAAAATATTGCATATATGAACACTCGGCAAAGAATTGCCTTTTTATCACAGGGATGTACAGTACTCAAAAGGGTACAGATCTCCATTTTAAATAAAGTATGTCATAAAAAAGCTCCAAAAATAGTAAAACTAGAGCCAAACACAAACTGCTGATGGCAGAAATGGCAGCAGTTGGCATAGTGTTCCCATTTTTGCCCTCAGTTTTTACACAGTTAAAATTATCTCTGTCATTCACTCAGTTAACTCAAAATCTCTATGTTATGAATTCTGCAGTTAGTTCTGCAGCTCTGCTAATGAAGATGATTTTCCAAAGTCTTTACAATATTCTCAAAGTGTTTGGTTCGGCTGTAGATTTAATAAAGCTGCCTTGTCTCTCTAGATCTCCTCCATGGATCCCTCACTGTCGGCTCCATCTTTACTGAGTGCCAATTGTTTTACTCTGCACAGCACTCAGTGTGATGAGTTTCTGTCCCGGTATCAACAATGTACTGAAAATAGTGACAGTCATTGTTAGTTACCTTGGACACTTAATGCTGGTCCCAAGACCCAATTTATGTGCTTCTTCATTCACATATTTGTATACTTCCTACTATTACACTATGGTAACTTTTTTTCCTGACAGAGTACTTCATTTCAATTCCTAGTCACCCAACTACATGCTCAATGCCTACTTACAGACTGGGATACTCACTTGTTTTTAGGAAGACATCTCTCTGAAAGAAAATCGAGTCCATCATACTGTTCTCTAATTTTAAATCAGTGTGCTGAATCTTATACAGGACCTCTTGTCCTTTTTCTGTCTCTGTGCATATGATATTCAGCATGTTGTAATTTTTTTCATGTAACAGATGCACATTTCAAATGAGCAATCATGTGAATAAGGTTTTGAATGTGACCTGGGGTTTGGAAGAACTGGGATCATAATTTATAAATTCCCTTAACAAAACCAATAAGGATTTTGTGTTTTGTCCAAAAGGTACTGAACGCTCTTAGTGTAACTGAGTTTGTAAACTCACTGAAAGTAGGCACAAGTTCCTTTTTAAATTAAGTAAAATGTCTTGCATATCGACAGCACTATTAAATATTTAACAGTAACTACTTTATTGTTATGTAATTGTTGTACAAAACTAAACATGTCCAGCAGAATATTTATGTCACAGCTTTAAAATGTTTCAAAATATCTACATACTTTTAACATAAATACAAATAAATATCAATATAATACAAAATAGAATTTTCCATATGGAGAACAAAAGCATTCAAGTTCAACAAATGGAGACCCTTTAAAATCTCAAAACAAAGAAACAAACAAAAAACTCTTGGCCTGAATTACAAAAGATACAACTTCCAGTTAAGCAGTCTGCATACCATCAAAATATAATAAATTACATCTACCTGCCTTTTTAAAAAATGAAATAAAAATATATATGTATCTTTAAACTATTTTCTGCAGAGTCTTATCTTGCAATACCTACCTGTTTTCCTACCAACATCACAGAATCAAAGTTCCAATAATAAGCAGTGCTCAGACTGTTGCTGAGTATTCCAATTTTCACCTTCCTTATATTCATAGTAATTTATTAATAACAAATTGATTTACAAGTGTGACTGCTTCAAAATCATGATCCTTGTTAGAAGCAGTGTTTGGGGAAAAACAAACAAAAGCTGTGTATTTACATAGAGTAAAAAATAAATTACTTCCACGTGTATTAGATGCTACTATGAGAGAAGCAAATAAGCATTGAGGTGTAGAACACGCTGTAACTTCAAAATCCTGTATTTCTCTTAAAACTCCTATTATAATGTACAGGCCTGTGCCTCAAAGAAAACACATCATCTCACAGTTCAACAGGAGAGGCTATGACTAAGTATACAAGGATGGAGAATATACTGCAATACCTCTTGGCAAAATTCCATCCTGTCAAATAGTTGCTTGAGTTCTGATAGCAATTTGATAGTCTTAATACTGATATCAGTAAAAGTAATATCAAAGATCCTGGTACAGCCTCCTAAACACACTTTAGCTGTTGCACTCTAAGCCTACGACTTGTAATAATTAAATGAAATAAATGCTATCATTTAGGTTCCTCATCAAGTATTGATTTTACATAACTTTGCTGAGCTCAATTAAGCTCATTTGTATTACTTCTTAGTGAAAAATCAGTAATCTTAAAAAACAGCAGAAATTTATTTGATCGAGCCTAGAATGCAGAGTGGTTTGGTTTAATTTTGTTACACTTTTTTTAATTCATCTACATCTCATTACATTTTTTTTTAATGATGATATCTTTCATAAATCACTTTATATATCTTAAGAATTGAATGTTAAATTACACAAATGATATATCTACAGTTGGTGGAGATTAAGTGAACTTCTTAGGATAAAGACTACATTTTTCTGCTTTTTTAACAGATTCTGAGTGGTTTCTGGAAAAAATACATTGAAAATTTCAAACAAATAGAATGAACCTAATATCCCATTAACATTTCTTCCTGTAACATTGAAATTGATGCATTAACTATATACTCAAAACAGCAAAGATGCTCATCAATTTTTTCATTTTTTAATAGCAGCTGATGACTAAGCATCATAGGGAATTATGTGTTCCTGAACTCCAAGTATTAATGAATATTTCATAAGAAATAGACCTGTTTCAGCCCACAGAACTGGGGGTGTGGGGGGTGTAGAAGGAAGAACTGAAGCTGAAATAAACTAAAACCATACTGTTCCTCTAGAAGTGACGGGATCCAAAGCTTCAAGAGGGAGCCCTCATATGCCACAGATCTATGCTTTTACATAAAACATGAGAGAAAGATTATTTTTCCAAGGAATAGTTAGAATGATGGCTAGCGTATGTTCCTCATATGAAAATCAACCACAGAAATTACAGATCTATAAGCAATACAGGTGGCAACTAAATGCCAGTTACTGGAGTACAACATGACTTCTTTCCATGTACAGAGGTTTCTCCAAGGAGAGGGAAATAGGGCACAGACAACATGCAGCCAGAGTACAGAACTGAAGGGTGCTTCTATATCCTAAGGTGAAGGTGTAACCACAGTGATTCTTAGATGACTTAGATGACTAAGAAACACTCAGAATTAATTGAAGAAAAAAGCCTAGAACTGAAATGAATAAAAAGATGCCACCCATCAGTAACATTGCATTCAGAGGCATCCTCAGGGCTGAAAAATTGTAAGAGGGAAATTCATGGCACTTCCTCCAGCTGATTAAGACGCTGCTAGACAGCTAGCAATGCTTCAGTGGACATATTCTTGGAATTACATGTTAAGTATGTTGAGAATGCCAAAATCATAGAATCATAGAATCATTTGGGCAGGAAGGGACCTTTAGAGGTCATCTAGTCCAACCCCCCTGCAGTGAACAGGGACATCTCCAACTAGATAAGGTTGCTCAGAGCCCCATCCAGCCTGACCTTGAATGCCTCCAGGGATGGGGCTTCCACCACCTCTCTGGGCAACCTGTTCCAGTGCTTCACCACCCTCATTGTAAAAACTTTTTTCCTTATGTAAGTCTAAATCTACCCTCTTTTAGTTTAAAACCATTACCCCTTGTCCTGTCACAGCAGACCCTGCTAAAAAGTCTGTCCCCATCTCTCATATAGGCCCCCTTCAGGTATTGGAAGGCAGCAAGGAAGTCACCTCGAAGCCTCCTCTTCTCCAGGCTGAACAACTCCAACTCTCTCAGCCTGTCCTCATAGGAGAGGTGCTCCAGCCCTCGGATCATTTTCGTTGCCCTCCTCTGGACCTTCTCCAACAGGTCCATGTCTTTCCTGTGCTGAGGGCTCCAGAGCTGGATGCAATACTCCAGGTGGGGTCTCACCAGAGCGGAGTAGAGGGGCAGAATTAGACCCCTTGACCTGCTAGACACACTTCTCTTGATGCAGCCCAGGATGCGGTTGGCCTTCTGAGCTGCAATTGCGCATTGCTGGCTCATGTCAGCATGTCAGATGAAATATACATCAATAAAACCATGAGTGACATTTCTACAAGATTTGGTGCAAGCAGTTGCATGATAATGCTAACCATGCGTGGAACTGACAGGGCAAGTGTCTGGTAGCTGTGTAGCTGTATAGTAAGAGACTTTGCATCAAGTCTAGCTGAGCAGTTTAGGCTTATTATGCACTAACATATCCAAATGCCTTCAAGAATACATGGAACAATCAAATAACAACTCACAGTATCAGGAAATAAGGTGTCTCTTACAAACTTTAAATCATCATTTGCTTCTTGCTTTATTTTTTCATGTTATTTTTTCTCATTTTCCTTCAATGCTGTCAGGTCTTTTCAAAATATAAATGAATCTGAAAGTACAATATAAGTATGTTTCTAAAAGACAGATTAATACTTACGAAAAAACCTGATAAATCTCTTTGGATCTTCCTTTACGCAACCTCAGTGTCCAAGCACCTGGATTTGCTTTCAGCTGAAAATACCCCTATGAAAAAAAGGAAAGAGGCGCACTTGTTCTGTCAGCATTTCAGAATCAACCACATACATATACAAAAATAAATTATCCAACATTAGGTACTGCAGCCAAGGTTAGTAACCACTACTTACTCTCAAACTAGCCCTGAAAGTACTATGGCAGTGATGCAACCAACCATCACCTTTCCTGCATGTTCACATTAATGTCTTTCAGTGCTCCATTTGTTTCTAGCTGAATTTGAATTGTATACAAAATCTCCACCTAGAACAGCAAGTAAGTCAGCATGAAAGAAACTGACCCCAAACTGAAAAGCTTCCTTGAAACTTAAAATTTTTGTCTGGAACAACTTTCCCAGTCAACACAGCGCCTTCCCAATTTAGGAACATTGCATACAGCTATCACTACGTGAAAGCCAGACAAAGAAAGCTTTGGAATGTGAAGAATCATTAAAAGTTTCATCATGTTGAACATCTTCTACTGTTGAGACCATATTCAGTACTTGTGTAAAAATCAAAGATTCACAGTTTACTAAGCATTTTATTCGTTGTGATACAGTATTTACAGAGAACAGAGAATTGCAGATAGGTAACGGATCTTATTCATCAAAATCCTTCCCTATCAAATTACTTTAGCCAATAGAAAATAAGTCTTTCACTTCAGAAATCACAAGATCTTCTGCTCTGCAGACTGCTAAAAATGAAAAGTAATTACTTTGGATGACCAGAGGAATTCTCAGGTGTGGATTTGTCCACAGAGGCTTTAAGCACTTAACTGAAGAATCTAAAATAGGAGCCTTCTTTTGTCTGGATCATTGTGTAACAAAAATGGTTATTTTCATCAGAATGTGACTCATATCTTACATTTGCCAGTGGAATCTCCATCTGAATATAACTATTTCCTACCATCTACTTAAGGCAATTAGGCTCCCAGTTTATGCACTTCAGATAAGAGTCTAAAATTAGACTATATCCAAACCTACACTGGATCAGAAGAAGAGTGGGGGAAAGCTCAGCAAAGCAGAGATGCACATCGTTTGTAGATGGTCTCAAATCCAGGATGCTCCTGTTACTTTTAACGTTATTAAGCTTGCAACACAGAGAAAAGGATTTAAAGAACAAGAAGGTCATAAAGAATTCTCATGAAGAGTGTGCAATTGTAATGACTATTTCTGTATTTAACACTTACTAGGTTGGCCATCACGATAGTATCAACCATGACAGGATTATTCTTTGTGCCCAGAGTGAACTGTAACCCTCGAGGAGGTTGTCCAGTTGTCACATCAAAGCAATGTCCTTCAAGCAATATATATTCTAGTTCATATTCTGCTATAACTGTCCCTTTTACCTGTGGAAGGAACATTTCATCAATAAATTATGCTATTTAACTATGTGAGAAAAGCAATATATAACAATGACAAACACATTGTGTGGGATTTACCTCAACTAAATTCATAAACTGTCAAAAAAAAAAAGAGAAAGACCCCTCCAGAAGGAACTTCGTTCAGTTTTAAAATAGGTAACCAAGATAAAGAGAATGAATCACTGTCTGGAGGGACCTTCTCTCCATTGACTGTTGAGGAAGCTGAGACATCTCAGCTTTGGTAAGGTAAATCCCAACCTTTATTTGCACAATACACCTTCCAAATACACAGCTTCGGTTCATCAAACACCCTCAATATTTTTCATAAGATTAGTGACTGAAACAAATCTAGTGACTTTGAAGTTGAGGGATTAAAAATATAATTAAAAAATTGTGAACCCTTTTTTAAGGGTCAAATGTATTTCAATCTATATTAATAAACAGCCATATATTTGGGATTATTTGAAGATTTACCTAGGTTAATCCTATTACTACCAAAAATATTAAAAAATAAAAGAGAAATAGAAAGCTAATACACAGAATCCTTTAATTGCTTTATCTCAAAAAAATAGTATTCATGTAAACATTATAAAGCTCAACATAGCAGGTAAGTTACTTTAACTTGTACTCTACATTCTGATTTTTTCTGTTTCTGTTTCATTGCTTTAAGACTTGCCTTTTTTAAAGTAAGAGAGAACATGAAAAAAAGATGATGAAAATAAAAATCGTAAAATACCAACTAAATAATCGATTACCACAGAAAATATTTCTGGAAAACAGACACAAAAAATCTCACAGAATTTCCATTTCCCCCTTGAGGTGGAAGGTCCAACATAAGTTTTAAAATATTTACAAACTACTACTTACATCCTGTAAATGAATGTTATCAAGATCACAGGAACTGTTCACTGCTTCAACCAACCAGTTTTCAGGAGTGATCATGTTTAGAGTTAAAAGGGATGATTCTGGCAATTCTAGGAATTTTGCCACAGGTTCAGAAGGAAGGTGCTTGTTGATCCCATAAGTTAATTCTGGTTCCAGAACAAAACGATAGAAGCTGTTGAAAAAGAAGTGTTCAAAAAAAATACATTTACTGAAGCATGAAGTTCCAAATACATTTCTTCTGAAATACTTTAAAATATACTGAATGTTTACTAAATTAATGATGTTTGGAGGCACAGTAGCTCCCTATTCTTTTGAAATACCATCAGACAATACTTACAGCATCTCAAATGGGCTGGTAGATGAACACAGATCTATTCGCTTTTGATAATTTTTTACTGTGGAAGTGGAAGTTCCCATTAACATTCTAAACAGCTGGGAAGGTGAATACCCAAGAGGTGCATCTAAACAGCTTGACTGTGAACTGCCTTGAATTCTCAGAATCTGTATCACTAAACTAAACGGAAGGACAAATCTCTGCTGGAAGAAAAGAGTCTTTGGGAATGACTCCTGACACTAGCAGCACCAAAGACAGAGAACAGAGAAAAGGAGGGGTCTCTCTCTTCCTCTCCAGCTCTTACTCCATTCATTCCACAGGTAAAAGGTCCTTGCAACAACAAAATAATTATTATTTTCTTCCTTCATCTACTGATATTCAACAAAATGAGAAGAATCAGGACAGAGAAAGAAAAGCACTGAAGATGGAGAGGGAAAGCAGCAAGCAATGAGTGCTTCATATGGAAAAAAAAAAAGCACATTAAATTATTACAGAAAGGAAAAAGGCAAGAAAGTCTGCACCCATCAGGAGGAATACAATTTTTCTCCAAAGTATTTGGGCTAGTACATGGACACATTTCATGTGAAACCATTGCTGCAAGAAAAATACAACCTGTCCGCAGGGCAGATGCCAGAACACTTCTCCCTCTTACCTCTCCCAAGCACAGGGAAACAACCAGGCACTAACACCTGCAAAGTGCCTAGCTTTAAAAGCGATCATGACAATATTCACACAAGACAGAAGATTGATCATTACGACACTGTCTTGCAGTGTAAGAGGTACGAGTTCAATTCCCCTCAAACCGAATAGAAACTAAAGACTTCTGCTTTGTGGGAGATTAATTCTCTAGCCTGCTGGCTAAAGGGCAGGCACTACCACCAGCTTCTCTCATAAGATGACTACAGGTAAAACGTCTGCCAAAGGGATGGCAGTGCTTTAACATTTCTCTTAGAGGGAAAGGAATCCTCTCTGGGGAATTCACTTCAGTGTGAACGTCTATAACTGAATTAGTGAACCCTGGTCTTTACAGACTGTCAAAAGAAACTTAAATTTAAGGCAGCTGCTTTGAGGGTATAATCTTACAAATTATAACAAGATCTCAAATGCAGACTGTACATTTACGCAGATGAATTTCATTTTTAAGTTCAGTGTACTTAATCTGTAAAATTCATTACACAGGCAGGAGGCTGTAAGAAGTGACGAAGTTAGGCAGACAATCTCCCTCTGCAAGGTTTCACAGGTGTGAAAGACTCTCCACTGATTTCTCTAAGGGTTGTTTATGAGAGGGGCATTTGATGGACTACATCACTTCCCTGTGATCCCATGCTTGACACCTTAGAATTAGAATTTTCCTCCAGACTAGTGCAAACTGCTTAGGTAACAGTCAACTTACATTCAAAGAAAATAACTAATGCAACAAAAGAATTCGGAAACATAAACTACTGTTTATTTTTTAAGGGAATATACACTGTTAAGGCTGTTTTTCCAAACTGAGTGAGATCATATACTTGTAAGAAAAACTATAAACTACTTACCTCTTCAGTGGCGCTTCTGACAGCTTAGGTCTGCAGTTCAAAAACAACCTGAGTTTCATATTGATAATGTCTTTGAGTACCTACAGAAGAAAAAACCTCTGTAAAAAATGGTTCTTGGTAATCGTCAAACTTTGAAAATAAGACAAAGTTATCCTTGCAACATCCTGTCATTTCTCAAGCTTCAGTAGAAATCGCAAACATTTTAAAGTTCTAAATATATCTGTATATTAAGGGATGTTGTCAGGTATTCCAAATAAAGACTTGACCTTTTCTAAAACTGCATGATTTAGCACATGATAATCTTGATAGTCAAAATTGTTCATGTTTTCCCCTAGTGATGCAGTTTTTTAAAGAGCTGAGTAAATTATTTTATCATCTTTCTCATATTGTTTTCTAGGAGATGTTAAAGCACTTGAAAATCTGTAAGTATAATACATGCCTTTTATTCAATAACCAATCTTAAAACAATTACTTTCACTCTTATTAAAATAGTTGTATGCAGGAAATTGTTGAATATAGTAAAGCTCAGAGAATTATTTTAATACTTAATTACTTAATAATTTTAAATGTCAGCAACAGATTAATGATGTGTGAAACTGTTCAATCAACTTCAAAACATTCCAGTAAGTGAAAATCTTTCTACTTCTTTCTCAGTTTGTTCATCTGTTCATTTCTAAAAAAACTAATTTTCTGGATGCTGTTATATAGGAACTATAATATTAGGACAGTATTTTTTTCTCATTTCTGTGAGTAATCTGTTTTAAGTTAACAAAGTTATTAATTTCTTTAAAGCACTCTTAAAAACCTTTACCTAGTTATCTTCATTTCTGTGTTTTCTGATTCAAAGTACTTATTTGAAAGCATGAAGCAGCTGTGTCTACCTTTATGGATATTACCAGAAAAGCAAATAAGATACGAAGCTAAGTTACAATACTGATACCACTAAGGCTAAAAATCTAAAATTACTGTAACAGCAAGTAAATTGGCAACAAAGCAAGACAATGGTCATCCTTAAATCTCTCATTTATTATAACCATTTTTTCCTTTCCTCAGTTCAACCCATGGCTCCGCATGTTCCTTTACTATAGTGCTACAACTTTACATAGTCCTAGGGATCTGTTCTGCTCTTAGTTTCTTATTCTCATCCTTTGTGCCACTTGAATACTCTCACTGAAAAACTACTGAGCAAAAAATAGAGACTAGGGAAGGGCATAAGGGTCAGAACAAATGAAGAAGCAGGAAACAAGAACCCAACAGCACTGGAAGCATAAGAAGGGAAAGTATTGTGTGACATGGGCTAAAGACCACCAAAATCAAAATGCAGGTCAAAGTGACTCAAGTATCTATCTATCATTCAGAATAAAAAGCATTTTTAACCAGTCTAGCTGGTTTCATCTACTAAAACACACACAGAATTTTCAACATTAAAGAAAACAATTTCTCAAATAAAAATGTTGCATCCAAAATGATGTAAACCTGTACTGGACTTTATCCTCAAACAAGACAAAACCTCACCCCATTAGTAAGAATGATACTTCAGCAACCTGCGTTGATAGGTTGCTGTGTGTAGAATGAAATGATCTTGAAAAAGACTGAGGTATCATCCCAATTCATCAGCTGATCATGAAATTTAGTATAGCATCATAGCCAAAAGAGCAATGCCATTTTTAATTAACATTTCAAAGGAATTTAAACAGAAAATGACAAAGAAGACAAGAATGCATTATCTCTGTGTTTTCCAACAATGCAACTTCTGAAATACCGAATTGGTTCTGTGATTTAGGGCTTATGAGGACACCAAAAGCCAGGGCATTCAAGTCAACACATGAAAATGGTTACAAGACTGGAAAGCCTTTTATATAGCAGAGTATTTTAAGAGTTCAGTCTGTTTACTTTAAATCAGAAAATACAAAGAAAAGCATGGAAATTTAGTTCAGGGAGTATTTCATACTGTAAAATTTGAAGAAAAAAATTGAAAAACTTAAAAATTATTTAAGAGCAAGTTTTATTTTGCATGTGCACTCACTTTGCAAAATGCTTACTGTAAGTTACCACAACTCATCTGAAAAGCATTAACTCACTAAACCATGATTATTCAACCAATCACTTGGTATTGTTTGAGAACATCACCATAATATGAAGTATCTACACTGAAAATAAACTCTTAAGCAGAATCTTCCACGGAACCAGCAAAATGATGAGATGATGAATGCTTACAGCGTGGAGCTAAATAAAAATTTGCGATTCCAAGTCTGAGTTTAACAGTCAGGTTAGCCACTGGAAAAGCTCAGTAGGAGCTGTGGTCTGTACTCAACTGCTTGACAATATTTAAATTAGGATTAGATTAAAAAAATAATTTCTACTTCAAATGCTCATTGATAAAAAGAAGTCCTATGACCTATGTTATATAGGAAATCAGACTAGATTATCAAAAGGGGCTCCTATCAATTTAGGAATGGAGTAAGAGTTTCTCTCTGAAGACAGAATGAACAAACGAAAAAAGGCAAAAGATAATTGACAGGAAAAAATGTTTGATTTTTCTCTTCGTATTTTTGAGTTCTTTGACAGTTACTGCAACAAGAAAAAGTAGATAATCCTAAGAGTTACATACTGCTGGAATAAAGCAGTTAGGCTAGGGGATAGTTTGTTCAGTGGCACCACGTATATTTTTTGGTTTTGGTGAGCCATGAGAAAAAAACCACACCTCTTCAATTTTGTCCTCATTTTAGGAGGAATTTCTACTTTTTCACATCACCTTAGGGACCACCTTCATAACTTTAGGACTAGTTAGCTGTTCCATGTATTCTGCTGAGAACTGATGTGGTCCAACCCTAGTCAAGTTATGGCTAGTATTTAAAGATCTACTGTAGACAGTGACTGTTGCCTTGTCTGGAAACATTCGATGCTGAAGTCTACGATAAAACTTTTTGAAAAAGGGAAAACATGGGTTATATGGAAAGTTCTGCCTGCCTTCCTCTGGACAGGACATAGAGCAGTTCTTCTGACACAATCCAGTATCTATTTTAAAAATGGATAAAAGTCTTGGCTCTGCTCTCATTATTGCTCTGACTTATATGTTGCCTCTGTTCTTGAATTGCCATTTTGTCAGGTTAAGTAGTAAAATTTAGATTACAGTTTACCCATAGCTGTTTACACCTTCTCAATCTCGATTCCATTTAATATGAGTAACTTTTTGTTTATATTTTTAAAAAAATTACCAAAAGATTTCTTTGAAGTGACTATTAAATGACATAACATAATATAATAGCATGGTTTCACCATGGTAAAAAAAAAAAATTCATAATGTGGACATATTCAACATGGACCGGGGCAAGAATCATGTGCTTTGCTGTGGTAGTTACTACAAATATTTTGCACTGTGAATAGCTACCATCCCAAAATACTGGACACTAATCCAATTATGTTATTCAAAAAAAGATTCTTTTAATATAAATATATCCCAATGCTATATACAGTAAGATAATAAGAAAGGCATCCATTTAGGAACTTTGAGCTTGGGGCTTGCTGTATATGTATGCCTGTTTTGTCTCTACAACAGGAGGTGGTGGCTTTCCAGACAATTAGATATATTAGAGAGAGAGAGAGAGAAAGATAATATAGATATATTAGATATAATTAGATATATACTTTTTTTTAATTTTCAGGTTATTTTATTTTTCATTTTAAAAAAAGTGTATATTAAAATATTTCCAATTCGTTTAGTTTCAACAGCATTTCATGATTCTCTCCTAAGAGTTGGCTTGTTGAATAAGACTACAGCTCCTATGAATGAAGTAGGATCTGCGATGGATGAACAGCTTGGTACACCATAGGAGTCATTTGTCTAGGCATGGATTAGGGAAGATATTGCTCATCAGAGAGCCTGTTGCGTGAGGAGGAATGGAGGCTTCTGATCTGAGCTACAAGGTCCTTGATGCCGCTTACCATAACACGAACTTCTGGCTGAATGGAGAGAGTTTCCAGTCAATTCCAAAATGAAAATATTTTCATGTAGTAATATCAAGCTTTCATTTTAACTGAGAATGGTGAAATGAAAGATCTGCTTCTAGAGAAAAGCTAGTATTCCAGAGTCTTGAAATATCAGGATTTTCATGCATTTTTAAAATATTTTACTTTGTTTCACTACTACGTATGAAGAGTGGGTAGATGCTTCAACATTTGATACAAAAGGCATAAAAGGGTATGAAAATGAGAGGGGAAAAAGAAGTGTAATAATTTAGGAAACTTTCATAATTACTGCAGAGAAAAAGATAAACCAGGATCCAGCAAAAATCAAGTTACAGGCTTCAGAATTGTAACAGACCATAAAGAGAAGACAAAATTTACATTTTTATGGGAAACTATAAAGGAACCTGAGATAGCATGATATTCTGCAGCTAGTGAAAAAAGAAAATCATTTTAGCAGCTATGTTTTTAGGACAGATTCTCTTTAGAGGATCAATAGCCACACACAATGGGAGACTTCTAGATATACTTGTGTCCTGGTTTCAGTTAGGTTAATTTTCTTCCTAGTAGCTGGTACAGTGCTGTGGTTTTAGGTTTAGTATGACAGTAATGTTGATAACACACTGATGTTTTTAGTTGCTGCTAAGTGGTGTTTATACTAAGTCAAGGACTTTTCAGCTTCTCATGCCCTGCCAGTGAGAAGGCTGGAGAGGCACAAGAAGTTGGGAGGGGACACAGACAGGACAGCTGACCCAAACTGGCCAAAGGGATATTCCATACCATACGATGTCATGCTCATTATATAAACTAGGGGGAAAGCTGGCTGGGGGCCGCTACTCAGGAACTGACTGGGCATCGGTCGACGAGTGGTGAGTAACTGCATTGTGTATCACTTGTTTTGTACATTCTAATTCTTTTATTATTATCATTACTATTATTATTACCATTATTATTATTTTCTTCCTTTTCTGTCCTACTAATCAACTGAGAAATACCTTTCCAAGAGCTGAAAGGTTTATAGTCCAATCTTCTTATGATGATATTATAGGTCAGATTTAGATCACCTCATTTAAGTACCTTGGAAAACTAAGGTGATTTGGCTTAATGGAAAGAAGCATATGCCTCTTAAGGTTTTGAGATGGGAGATCCTTTCGCTCTATATTATGCAAACAATCTCCTCCTTTCCTTCTGTTGACTATATGAGCGTTTATAGACTCACTTCTAAGACTTCACGGGGCATTGAATTTTAATTGCAAATACGGTACTTACAATGATGAATGAGATCATCCTCAACTTTTTAATACAAATTTAAATAACTAAATATATATTTTAAAAAATACATAAATTTTGTTTACCCTTTTACTACCTTGTACCTTGAAATTAGAAAAAGTTTAGTAAAAATTAAACTACAAATATGTAAATTAAAAGAAATGACCACCATCTTACAATCAATAAATGAGCCATCTTCTGTGCTTCTCTTGTCAATGGATCCACAATAGCAATAACATCATAGAATGGTTCGTTCTGTTGGGGATCGACTTTCACTATGCTGTTAAAAAATAAGGGACGTGAAAACTCTGCACTGAATTTGTGGAAATAACAAACATTTTCAGGCATGAATTTGTAACATCAGAGGCACTTTAGATTTTACTGCTCATGAAGATGTCTCCCTCAGTTCAAGCAGTAATCATTGCTCCCTGTGATATCACTAGGAAAGCTAAACATGAACAGCAATTAAACATTTAGCATTAACTTACATAGTTCCATACTGTTTATTGATTAAATACATGTCCCATAACAAAATTAATAAAATAAAATGAAAACATACCGTAAAATTTTAAAATCGACTTTTTTGTCACTAGTCTACGGTTTCCTTCACCGATATCTAGAATAATCACATTTGACAAGTGCCGGCTGTGCCAGAATTTTAAGAAAAAAGTGGGAAAAATGGCAATTGAGAAGCGTGAAACTTGATAGGATGGATTAGCTTTATGCAGTCCAGAAAGTAATTTAGTTTGATAAACTTGATTAGACTAAGTCAAGGAGACCCTAGTTAAAGTACTCCGGATGTACAGGAAGGAAATGTTAATAAGCCTCACTTAAAAAAAATAATGTTCTGCAAATACACAAAATGGACTATCTGAATTTGTTTTTCAGAAAAAATATACCTAAAAATGCAAGTACCATTAGTGAGTCAAACTCCCTCTAATATGGTAATAGCATAGTATTGACTGTTATTAGTATAACTTTGGAAATCGTGTTAGCCACCTAAAAAGGCTACTACTGATTTCACTCCTTGTATTTTCTACAACAGGGCCAGGTCACAGGCACAGCATAGGAGAGCACCTTTACCAATAAAAGCAAGTAGGGATTTGGGAATAGCATTACAAAAATTTTTATTTTGATCATGGTTCTCGTGTTATCACATATCGTTTTAAAAAATGTAGCTGTCTGCTCCAGAAAGCTTGCCCAGCTAAGCTTAAATTAAAACCAGCTACCATTAGTATCCCATTACAAAGAGGACAGGATTCACAGATGCACATCCTGGTATTGTAGGTTTCATTCATTAACAATGACAACAAAAGAAGACGCTCAGGGCATATTCATTTTCTAAATCTAGGATCAGAAACACAAGGAGCCAACATACAAGTAACTACACTAATGTCAGTAATATGAGCTCTCCAAGTGTAAATCTGTTAGCTGATAACAGTCTGTTCAGTTTTTCTTAAGGAATTAGGTGCCAATGAGCCCTATTAATTTGCATTTGAATGTGATCTAGTTGTATTAGCTGTGTATTTAGCTGTGGTCAAGAACGACATTGCTAAGGCACGAACTGTTACACAGGTGTAAGCATGTATATATTAGCCCTGACAGCAGTACTCAAGATCCACAAACAGAAAACGTTCTGCTAGACTTTTCCACATTAATGAAAATCAGTGGGTGCTTCTTTTAGCTCTAATCTGTGAAAATACTTCTAACATTTTAGTAAAAGTATGGACTCCAAGTTTTCTAATTCCAGATCACCACTTTTGTTCACACCAATTGTAATCACTCTTTTTCCAGCAACGGATAAGGCTGAAAAATCATTAGGTATTACCAATTAATCATGTCACCAGTACATTCTAATTTTAATATGAAGGTACTATAAGTGCATTATCATGACAGACAGAACTTACCTGTACTGTTCTTTGAGTAATTTAGCATCTTGTCTCATCTCTGTTTTAGGCAAAGATGACAGTAGGGCATCTATTTTCATAATCAAATCACTGCCACTATATTAAATAAGGCACATATAATTTGTTTTTCATTAGAAAAGGAGTAAAACATTCACATTTTAATGTGTGTATGTCTGTCTGCATAAGGGATATTTAAAAAGCCCACATCCCAAACCTGGCCTCTTCAAAATGATTATCACCTCGAGATTTGTTGCTTTGAGTAAAACTTTTAGCATGACAACGCCCAAGAGCCACTACTGCCTTAGAGCTTGTGAGCTGCACACTTCTTAAAATGAAGTGATGCAGAATTAGCAGAATTACCATTCAGCCTCAAAGTTTGCATGGTACAATCTGCTGATGTTTATAGCTCTTTATTTCTCCCCCCACACACACACACAATTTTTTCCCTTCTTGATAACATCTAGGAACAGACATAAATGAACAAGTTTCAAGTTCACTTGGCCATATCTTCTAATTTTTTTGGTATTTCTTACTGGAATTTCCTTAGAAACCTTAGTAGTTCTATTTCAGTGTCACTAACTCTTTATATTTGATTAAACACGTTTTACCTCTCACTACTTGTCTCCTTGATAGTTCTACCACCTCTTCCTGATTTTGTTTCTCTGGTAGTTATTCTTTCAGTTGTGCCAGTCCTTTCAGGTAACGGAAATGATACTCAAACATAGCAAGTCAATAGATATTGTAAAATTAATGTAATTTTGCTCTCTTCTTTGTACACAAACTGGATCCTTAGATTAAAAGCTGGCTAGAACTCATCTTTACACTTCTTCAGTTAACAGATGTGTTGTTTTCTAGCAGGGTGTCAGAGCACCACATCTGCCTACTCCTCTACAGGCTCCTTTTCTGATGATTCCCAAAGACAATGCACTTTCTTACTTCAAATATCAATACTCAGATATTACTGTGGATTCAACGTGCACTAGATTTTATCAAGCTTATTATTATTCTTTATAATTACTCTTAAGTAAACCAAAGCTAGTAGGAATTGTTTACAGTTAGCTGTACTTGTCTCTTGGTTTTAAGTACAATGAACATAGATAAAGTATTTGGAATAAGCTTGCAGAGGTGCACACACGTTATGAGGCAAGTTGGAGAGGATATGATTCTTTGGACACGCAGTGATCTTATGCCTTAGCCTCATCACACATATGACCAATGATAAAAGGGTGCATGTCCCTTGAATAACACGGCATGCCTTTTTTTCTCCGCTGTGCTGTAACAACAAGGTACCAAAGAGGCTGTCAGCAGCAGGGTAAATGACACATGCAGTTGAAATCCAACATATACAGTTTATATATACAGTGGAAAACTATGTTAAATAGCATAATTAGCCAAGCATAAAGGTGATACAAAATTTAGCAGATGGGCCATTTCTTCTAGAAAATAGGGTATGGGTAGGTAAGTATGCTAAGTCTGTCAGGAAAATGCTAAAAAAGAAATGAGGGACACTTAAACCTGTTTACATAGAAGTACTTGGATGCAAAGTAAGAGGACAGCAAACACATAGCACACAAACAGCAAACACTTTAAGTGCATGTACAGTGTATATATATGAGTATATAGCATGAAGAGTACTATGACTATATATTTGAACCTTTGTTCATATTTCCCATGCAAAAGGATTATTAACTTGTCATAGGCGATAAACAAGGCAGTATATCATAAAGTCTCAAAATGCAAAAGAATTTTACCTTTTACTGCTGTTTCCGATCTCTTTGACAATAGCTTTAATCTTCTCCGCTGAGGTACTGTATGTTACTTTTTCCAACAAATTAAAGTCTTCTGCATAGAATTTATTTTCATCTAAAGGACCCAGTACCTTAGACAGAGAAAAAATGTTACTAAGCGTAGAATGTCCCAATAACGTTTCTTCTGTAAGCAAAAATATACTAATATTTCAAATGCATGCACAATATTCAGTATGCAACCCCCAGCCCTACATACATTAATATTATAAACTATATAGTACTAAACTGTATAGTAACTATGCAGGACTAGGTTTTTACAGTTATGTAAATACAGTTAATTATCAATCACAAAGAACAGCTGCAATGGAAATATCCATTATATTTTTCATTATACATACCTATGTAAAGGAGTACATTATTTAGAAATAACAAATCTAAGTTGAAGAAAAAGCTCTGTTAGGTACATTATTTTAAACTGAAATTCAAATTACTATCTGCCTACCACATTCTCTAGTGTTTAAATCTGTGAACACAACCTTAACTTCTCAGGGCTTCTCAAATGAAGCAGAAGGGATAGAAAGGAAGAACAAAGATAAGAAATGGAGGATATCCAGAGACAAGAAACAGAACTACCACATTTATTTGGTGTCTGAAGGAAAAAAAGGTGCCTTGAAGTCCCAGAAAACAGCTTTGAGGATGTTGTTTGGATTTCCTACTCATAGTCCACCAGGCTAAACTGACTCAAGTCAACTTCAAGAGCCTATGGGGCTCCCAGGATGTACAATGTCATGATGCAAGTTTGGAGCTGAATGCCCCTCTCCCAAAATTCAACTGCTTCCTAGAAACAAGAGGTTATCTAACAAAATTCCACTTTTGAATTTTTTATTAATATTAATGATGCATGAGAGAGAGAAAACCATAGTGTGATTACAAAATACCATACTACTTTTGTAGAAGTCATAATTAGAGAAAAAAAAAATTGGTCACACAAACAAAACTTTAGTGCTGAAAATAGCAAGGATAGAAATGAAAGATATCCTAGGCCTTTTTTTAAAAGTAATCTTTTAAAGGGAAAAAACACACTTTCAGATAGATGACTATACCTTATCAAATTTATCAAAGTATTTTTAAGAAATGTATTTCCTCAAAACTTAAAATACGACATTATTTGAGCTTTTTTAGACATGGAAAACAGTAATTACCATTTACAAAATAACATTGCATATTTAGTTATTGGGGGGGACAGGTTTGACACAAAAAAGCCAACACAATTCTTTTGTGCTTCACCAACAAAAACGCTTTCTGTGGGTTCGTTAGTGCTATTTCAGTTGTATCTCAGAAGCCATTTAGGATGCACAAGAGTAACTAAGAACATAATTTAAAGAGAGTTTCCAGTAATGAGATGCCAACATAGTATCTCTATTTCTTTCTAATGATGGAGCAACAAATAGAAAATAGAAAAGACTTAAAGAGTATGTTGTATAAATTGTATTTGTAATGTAAGTACTAAATATTGAACCCAATATTGTATTTTTTAATCACAGTTCTTCTATAGCCACACTGTAATTAAGGCTACTGGTTTCAGAATATACATACAAAAATTGAAACAACAAAACTACTATACTTTTATTTAAACATTAAGACTACAGAACAATTTAATATTTATAAACAATTTGAGTTTTTAGAGCTTGAAATACTACCCTAGTCAATGTAATTTATATTTTATTATATATGCAGTAGGTTTATCCTATCCCAAACATGTAAAATATAGGTAACTTCAGGATCAAAATTTATTCTTAAATATCATTAATAATACATCAAATATTAACTTAGAGAATTTTGTCAGATTAACTCTTACATAGCTATGGGAATAACAGATGTACATTGCAGCTTCAATGGAACAGAGCGAATAAACAAATTAGGAGTAAAACAAAATAAAAACCAAGGCAAACATTCATACCATTCTCTAACAAGAGGCTGAATAAGTGGGAAATCAATATAAGGTATTTTCTTTAGCTTGAAACTGAAATTCCAGGAAGTAAAAAATACCTACAGAAAGACTGAGAGATTACTTAACTTCTTTCTTACCCTGCCATTGCTGATAACAGCCATTTGCCCAGGAAGCAGCTTAAGAACCTCCTGGCAGAACATCTGGTGGGTTTTAATTAAATCCAGTCCTAAAGTGTTGTACTTCTTCTCAAAAGTATCATCATCCATTCCCTAAAGCAAAGGTAAAGCATGAGATGGCAGAATGATTCAGAAAAAATAAATTTTTAACAGCTGAGGGAATCAAGGATTTTCTTCAAGTTACGGGGTAATCAGAAATCAAAATAAAACAACCCCCTGGGTTTTAGTGTAAGTACATGACTGTCAGTGTGGAGCCATGGTCTTCCAACTAGGTAGTGTGCAGTTTTTACCCTTGGGCAACTGTGAATAACCTTGAGAGGAAAGTTGAGCCTGAGGTTAAGCACTTTTTCTATGATCCAGTATTAAAAATAATACTCTCTGTTAACAACTGAACCATATTCTCACTTTTAGGAAAAAGGTATAAAAAAATCCCTAATACTGTAAAACCCTCACAGTCATTTTAATGTGGTCTCTGGATACACCTTAAACATGTTTTGCGGAAGCCAGCATCATCCAGTAAGACACATAACAAATCAGTGTCCAAAGTGGGAAAAAATGCTGGAATTTTACCATGCTTACAATGGCACTATGCCTTACCTGTCAAAATTCTCCTGCTCTATGGAACTCCACTGCTATGTATATAGAAATACACAGACCAAGCAAACAGATTAATTCAGATACAATTAATATAACAAAACAAATTAGTAACATGCATACACTGCTTAATTAGCTACCTTTATGTCTTTCAGAATTTATGAGACAATGAAATAAAAGCATGACCCAAACCAGCTAATTAAGTTTCCAATATGGTGACAGAGAATTCTATTCATCTTCCAAACCTTCCTATTTAAAAATACTACTTTGCAGCTGTTATTTGATAACTCAGCTCCACTCTACATGTGAACTTTGAAATCAGCAACATTTGTATTTTAAATCAATCAATTTTCATAGAAATACACCAGAAAATGTTGGTCAGAATATACAATGCTCATTAACTTCAACTGCTTCAGCTTGTGCCTATCACTGCTCATAACCACAAGAGCAAGGTTACTTCTGAAGTCTTAATTCTTGACAAACATTAATAGAGTAATTTTAATTGAGAGCTATAAAAAAAAAACAAAAATCAACAATTAAAAATTATTTTGGTCTCAATACTCCAGTATCTGTACTCTGTATTTTTCAGTACTCCTTTTCTTCCTTTTCTTTAAAGAAATTCTCTATTCTTCTATCACATAAAAGTCATCAAAAATCCAAATCTGTTCGAGCAGAAATTGTATAAGGCTTATAAACTTCATAGCGTTTGACTGAACACCTTTACTCTCAACAACATCTCCTTACAATAAATTATATGTAAAATGAAAAAGAAAGTAGTCTAATTTAGTTTGCACTCACTGGGATGAGGAATTTAGCAATTTTAGTTCCAGCAGCAAGGGATTTTGCTGTCTCTTCCTTACTGAGTTTACTTAGGAAACTTTTTAAGTTGCTGTTGTTTTGGGTCAGAAAACCAGCCAAAATTCCTCTTGCAATGGCTGTGTTATCTTCCGTTATTTTTGATGAAGGATTGTTCAAAATCCCAACTCGTGTATGACTGCTTGTTTTCTGCGAAGAAAAATACAGAATAATACACAATTTTACAGTTCTATCTGCTGTTACCTAACATATTCGTATCTCTTATAACTCTGTGAAATGCCCTTAGGTAATTTTTTGCAGCTATTTGTCTTTAGAAAAGATACAACGCTGCCTAATTCAGAACTTCAACTAGAAGTAAAGATGTTATTAGTAAGGATTCACCTATTCTGTAATACATATTGTAGATAGAACATTTTTTTTTTACAGAACAATTGCCTTTGAGCATTCTTGCTGAAGTGTTTTTTTAACAAAGGACATACACAAGTGTTCATTTACAGACTTCAGAACTAGTTTTATAGATGTTTTTCTATTTTTCAAAAACTATCAAACTAAGTATAAAATAAATACTAGACAATTTATCCACTTATCGCTTTAATCTTAGCAGGAAAATCTTTCACTTGCTAAAACCAGTTTTCCCACTTAAATTTTACTAGAGAGAATGATGATTCTAAGGTAGGATCAAATAGCATCACTAACTAAAGAAAAGGTAAATGGACTCTATTGCAGTAAAGAATACAAAAATAAGGAATGAAATCACTGGTACGCAACATATTTAAACAGCAAACTTTAAATTGCAGCCCTTGAGAAAAGTTTTGTTAAAACATTTATTTGAAAACCTTGAAAATGGGTACTTCAAACTGTTCCTGAGAAGCATGCCCTTGCTGGAAAGAAGACAGGTGTCATGCCATGCTACTTTTGGAGACTGTCACTAGTTAAGGCTGGGCCGGTGCTTAAAGCGGGTGGCAGATGCTCTCTGTTAGCCCCTTCCTTTCCCAGAAGGGGAAGGAGAGGAGAAAAGGGAGAGAGACTGGCGGGGTGGAACTTAAAACAAACTTTAATAAAGCAATAACAATGAAAAGGAGTATAAATAATATTAAAACTAGTACTACTAATAATAGAAATATACAAAACCAATATTGATCTTCCCAATGATGACCGCGGGATCACATGCCACACCGAGCCGGCTTGCAGTGCTCATAGGGCAGGGCAGGCACCCAGATGTCCCAGACTGGACTCCACAGGAGACAGGAACCGGATTCAGGGATGCACTGATCAGGGTTGGAGGCAGGAGAGCAAGCAGAGTCCCACCAGGATGCTGGCCGTGAAGGAAAGAGAGCCTTGACCCCTGTGATCCCTGAGCTTCATATCAAGTATTCACATGGGTGGAATGGAATACTGCCTTGGTCAGTCCTGGGTCACCCGTCCCCTCTGCAGCTTCCTGGGGGTGAGACCCCTCCTCCTCCTTCCCCTCATGAGGAGCCCAGCGGAGCCCAAAAAAGCCCGCAGGGAACAAGCACCCACCGAGAGGGCTGACCCCCATGATCCCCAAGTTTTATACCGAGTATTCCCGTGGGTGGGATGGAATACGGCGTTGGTCAGGCCTGGGTCACCGGTCCCATCTGCAGCTTCCTGCGGGTGCGACCCTTTTCCGCCTTCCCTCGACGCGGAGCAAGCACCTCCACAGGGAACCAGCACCCACCCGTGGGCCTTTCTGCACAACAATTCTGCTCCTGCCCCAGCAACACCTACAGACATGAACCGCCATCAGCTCTGAAAGCAGGCACTGCCTGTAACCTGTAGTCATCTTCAGACAGTGCAGTTACTAAAACACTTAACTGAAGGAAAAAAAATCTACTGAAAGCAAAAAAAGTCCTGTTTTAGCCAAACCAAGACAGAGACACATGGCAAGCCTATCAAGGGAAGTTCTTATTCTCCTCTACTCAGTAGTTGTGAGGCTGCACTTGAACTGCTGTGCCTGGTTTTGGTCCTCACAGTGCAGTAAGGATGTTGAGATTCTGGACGGGCTTCGGCAAAGGGCTACCAAGATGGTCAGATGCCTAAGAGGCGGCACTGAAGAAGCTGGGTTTCCTTAGTCTGGCAAAGAGGAGGCTATGGAGAACCCTAATAGCAACCAACAATGACTGAAGGGGGAGTGAAAAACATGGCAGAGCCAAACTCCTCTCAGTATCGGCAAAGAGTATAACAAGGGTTAATGGTCACAAATTTTGGCCTGGCAGGAAAAACTACACTAGAAAGGCAGTGCAACACCAGAGCAAATTGGCAAGGGAAGGGATGAAGTCATTTCCATGGAGATTTTCAGGACTCCCTCAGACAAACCTACAGCAGACCTGATCTAATGATGGCAATAATCCCACTTTGAGTGGGAGGCTGAACTAGATGACCTCCAGAGGTCTCTTCCAGCTAAGACATCTCTAGTTTTTTTCAAATGAAGTAAGAATGTATTAGTAGTTTTCAAAATATTGTATGTTAGCTGGAATAGTTAAAATTGCGTTCCCTTCAGCCACTTCCCCTCTCAGATTCTTGCATGCTTTTCTTCAAATGCCAATGGCAAGCCACGTGCAAGAGGTGTCTGTGCCTGTTCTGCACCAACCAGAAATTTTACTAGACCCTGCCTGATCCAATAGAAAAAAGGGTCTGGAAAGGAGTAGAGAACCTCCATACAAATCAATGGACTTTAAAAAAATACTATGTTTTTGTCTTTTTGTCATGAAACTCGGAAATTACTAGACCAAGAAGTACACAAGATTTACTTAAGTCTATTAATTAGAATGAGGATAACCAATTAAACTGCTACTTCATAGAAGATCCAACAAATCTTACTCAGAACAGCTTTTTCTAATATTTTTCCTAGATTCTCTTCACTATCACCTGGGGACTTGTCCAGATAGTTCTCACTTCCTAGTTGGGAGCTATGGCATTTTCCACACTGAAGGGGGGCGGAAAATTAAACTACAGAGGGAACACATCTGTCAAGTTTGGGTCACAGATCTAGAAGTAAGATAAATGAAAGGTTTTTCTGTAACAAGGACTTGTACTGCATATTCCTCTTCGCAGCTTTTTAAGCCTCTTTTTAAGTCATAATTGGTATCACACGCTCCCTGCAACATACCAATTTTATAATTTTCTTAGGGTGGTTCCTGTTTCATTCTTTATTAGTGAATCTAGATGTTTTACCAATTTCAGTCTAACTACTCTTCTAACCTCCCCAGGTTTTTTGTCATTTATATTCAATGTGACACTCACTTGTATACTTTAAATTCTTAAAAATAAGCAAACTCATAAATATGGATGATCCTCCTAGCATATTAAAATAATAATAATAAAAAAATTAATCTGTCTCAAAAGTATACAAGCGGAAAAATGATCACTTCATGGCCACAGCTATGCCATATGACACAGGAGAACACTGCATAATGGTTCATATCAACAGGCATTATCCTAACTTCCCTGGCCTAGGTAACATGCTAGGTTATCTCATGGGAGAAGGTCTGTAATTGGGAAGAAATTCACCCTTTTAATGCACAGCATCATAGTTTGTTTCCTGCATCAGGAATCCATGAACCAAATGATCATTTTACAGGCCTGTAAGATGCCAGTGCTGCAGGAGAGTAGAGCAAAACAAAAAGCACAGTCTCATAAGTCTGCACCTGACTCACAAAAAGATACCGTTACACCTTTATTTAAGAGTATAATTTCTGAATGTGCACAGTATTGTTAAGAACATATTCACAATAATTATTTTAATAAAAACTGCTAGAAACTCACCAAGTGTTTCAAGGCATTAGAAAGCAGTTGTCTCCCAGCTGGCTTATCGAAATCAGCAATAATCCAGATAGTAACAGCATATAATGCATCTTCGTCTGAAAATTAAAGATTATTCTGCTTTACATTCTAGAGAATTTTCTCACTAATAATGAATAATGAATTCATTCTATTTGAGATTTTGAAGTTTCTGTGTATGTTTGACTGCTCACTTCAACTGTAAGACTAATTTTTGCCACATCACAATCTTTTGGTCTCTGAATTGAAATAAAATTCTTAGGAGGTAATTTATTATGTTAATATGACAGAGTCACTAAAAGAGCCAATCTGTGGTTGTACCACTGAAACAAGAGGGCCCTAAATAATAAGCTAGCTCCAATTAACAAGACCTGCTTTACCAGAGGTTTCTTGTGAACATTTGATGGAGGCTGGTCATATAGCCGGAATAGTTACAAGCCAATAGTCACAAGAATGCATGAGTTAGGCCGTTCACTTTCCCCAGCAGCAAAGGGAGAGTCCTTCAACCAAAGGCAGGACAAAACTTACCATTTCTGGACACAAATGGCAATATACCAAATACATTCCAAAGAAAGTAAACTATTGTATAGGTGTATATGCAGAAAATTTCCCTTTTTGTTAGTCTATAGCCTTCTGGTTTTTATTCTTCACAGAAGGGCAATGGTACATGAAAAATTCTGCAAAATTACCTGTAGAAGAATATCAGTCTGCTCAGGTCTATCATATATCCCCTAAAGGGTAATACATATAGACAGGAATTTTACAAGGTTCTGGTTAGATTCTAGGAAGAGGTTATTACTAAGTGTTGTTGTGGTCTAGAGAAACATACTGGGGACAAAGACTTGAAATGTAGATTCCATCTTCAAGGTTATAGGTCTTACACAAGAGATCTGAATCTTAGAAACAAACTTAGACTGAAAGCCAGTCATCATTTGACAACTACCTGAGATATCCTTGTGGTTGTAGACAGAGAATCAAATAGAGTCAGATAATTTTATTCTAAAGAAATGTAAGTATATGGCATTTCTTTCTGATAATGGAATAAGTAAAAACTGTTAATACCGCATAAAAATTACTGGAAGAATAGCACTTTGTTAACAGGATTATTCTGTCCCTTCATGGATTGACGTAAATGAGCAGTTGTTAACTGTCTACTCCCAGAAGTTAACAAGGTACAGACTACTGCAAAATTCCATGTAGTATTATGCCCCCATTGGTGTAATTGTAATTTCTTCTAACTCCAGGGGAATGTACTCGCATATGCAATAAGAATATTTTACATCAAAAAATATTTTAAATGTTCAAAAACCTCAGTTTTAGCAAGATAAAATGTATAAATGAGTGACAATCCATCAGAATATATATTTTTTCTCTTTTCTACAGAAAGAGAAACCTTCAGATATGAAAATTAAACAATCTAATTAGAGGAAGAATAAAAAGATACCGAATGTTAATAAATAAGAAATAAAATAAATTATTCCTTATATTGTAGAAATGCCTAATTTTGATATAGCTATTACAGAGACTACACATTCATCACTTAATGCTGCAACTAAGAGTCACTTGAAAACTGAATATAGTCTCTTTAATATCTTCAAGTAAAACCATATTAGTATGAAAACTGTTTTCGAAGATGCAAACGTCTTGCAAAGCTTTTTAACTTTATGTTTGTAAAACAAAAAACAACTAGGCACAACATCCATCCCATTTCAAAACTACAATATCTAAAATAACTATCCTGTTAACTATAATTGATGTTTATAATAGGACATGATCTGGCTCCCGAAAGAAGACACTGGGATATTGGGAAATTTATTTACATGGGATCCTTGGAATACTTACTTACTTGGGGTACTTTACTGGCAAATTTCAACAATTTGTAATACATATATATAAAAATATATATATAT
>NW_009630428.1:0-957 GCF_000690535.1 Cariama cristata
AAAAAAAAAAAAAGTGGAAGCGCATCCCTGAAGTGAGAGCGATCGCAGGCGTGCCTGGAGCCAGGTCACCACGCTGTGCCCAGGGACCAGCTTCGCGCCACTGGGCTTTGCTGGGGTGGGACAAGCAGCAATGACAACAGGCAGGGTGCTTTGGGTCCAGTTAAGCTTTATTTGGGTCTCGCTGTTCACAGCTTCGATAACCTCCCCCCACTGACTCCTGGGCTTGGGATGCCTTCGAGGTTCACCGAGCCTCTTGGAAGGACCCCTTCACCTCTCCCTCCCCCCCTGCACCGTGGGGGATTGTCCCTGCTGTCCCCGGGAAGCCTGGGCTGAATGGGGCTTATCACTTGTGAAAAGTAACAAGTCACTGAAGTGGGAAGCTGTGGCCAAGGGGAACAAAGGGCAGCTCTGCCCCCACGTCCCTCATTTACAATTCCAATGGGCCATGAAAGCACCCGACACCAGGATGAGCTTTGGAGTTAGGCTGTCCCAGGTCCCCAGCATCCTGCTCCTCCTGTGTCCCCCGGACAGGTGGGCTCGGGTGTTTCTTGCCTGATGGTCCTTTATCCTGGACACGTGTTGCTCCTGGTGCCAAAGTGAGGGAGAAGTAAAGCCCCAGCCAATTTTAGGGGACGGGGCACATGAATGTGGAGGGAAAGCTCCTTCCCATGTGATGGTCCTGGAAGAGCACTTCAATCACGTAATCCCTTCGGGAGGTCGCAGAGTGGCTTTGCAGTGTGTGAGCAAACTTTGGTGGGACAGCAGCAGGGAAATCGTCCAGGGGCTGTGGGGAGCCCCAGTGGGGTGAAGAGGGGTGACCAGGGGCTCCCAGCTCATGGGGATTTTTTTCTTTTTTTTTTGTTTTTTTTGCCATGTCCATTTTGAGCAGAAGGTGAGGAGATCGATGTGGTGACGGTGGAGAAGAGACAATCGCTCAGCCTGAGGAAGCCAGTCACC
>NW_009630428.1:996-1596 GCF_000690535.1 Cariama cristata
CTGCGCCGCCCACCACCAGCAGCACAACTCCGCTGCCCGCTCGCCGCCCGACGCCTGTCCCCCACCGGAGCCACCCCAGCAGGATGAGGACAAGCCACCGAACGCCGCGGAGCCAGCCCCTGCCATCATACTGCCTGAGCCCAACTTGCCGAAAGCCGGCAGCAGCCCCGGCTCTGACAGCGAGGATGTGGCCAAGAGGAAAAACCACAACTACCTGGAGCGCAAGCGGCGCAACGACCTGCGCTCACGCTTCCTGGCCCTGCGGGACCAGGTGCCCGGGCTCGCCAGCTGCCCCAAAACACCCAAAGTGGTGATCCTGAGCAAATCCTCCGAGTACCTGCAGTCGCTCATCAGTGCCGAGAGGAGGATGGCAGCCGAGAAGCGGAGCGGCAGCTGCGGCTGCGGCAGACCCAGCTGCTCAAACGGATTGCTCACCTCAAGGGACACTAGCACCCAAAGTGCCCCTCGCCCTGGTCCCCACGACCCCCCTGGCTCCCTCTCAATTTGCACATTTTTTAATTTTTTTGGTTGGTTGTTAAACTGTTGGCCTCAGGGGACTGGAGCAAGTGGCAGTCGCTGCGTGTGGGGTGGCTGCAGCGC
>NW_009630428.1:2122-2847 GCF_000690535.1 Cariama cristata
CATCGCCTTCCTGGCGCTGGCTTCTTGGCACCGGGTGTTGCAAGATTTCCCCTGTTCCCCCCGTGAAGCTTTCTCAAGTGACTGATTCGATTCGCGGGCTCAACTCTGTTCCCCTTCCCTGACAAAATGCACCCCTCTCTGCTGTTTGTCACCAACAGCATCGCTGGGAGCTGGCCCTGGGACCCTAAAAATCCCAAACAGCCATGGTCTGCTTGGGCTCGTGGAAGCAGGCGAAGGCAGACACAGAGCCCATATTGGGGCTCGTCTCTGGGTGGATCCCCATGGAGATGGTGACGGCAGGATGTCTCTCTCGCCGGGGTGAACGGCACCCCGTGGGCGATCCCCTTGCTCGGCTGGACCGTACCTCACTTTCTTACCACTTCACGCAGTAGCTTATCTTGGATTTTATGTTCTAGAAACTGCTGCTGTAACTGCGAGTCTTATACTGGAGGCTGTGTTTTTATACTGTATTTTTGTACCACTTTTTGAGAAGTATTGGTAAAGAGTTTGCTTTTTTATATATATAAAAACTTTTTTTTTGGAGGGGGGTTCCTGCTGTGGGGGAGGGCTCAGTCCTGCTGCACTTTAGGGAGATCAGGACGGGGCTGGCTCCTGCCGGACCCTTGAGCTGAGTCCTCGCAGAGGCCGGTTCCCTCCTTGCAGCTCTCCAAACCACCGATTTGCAATAACAGGGGATTTTTTTTTTTTCCCCTTTCCCATCCTTG
>NW_009630428.1:3144-4783 GCF_000690535.1 Cariama cristata
TCCCAGGGGTGCTGGCAGGGGTGGCCGTGCAGGATGGCACCCTCGGGTCCCCGCTGACCTGCTGAGAACCGTTAGAGTTAACACTGTGGTCGGATTTAGCACTTTCTTCATTACCTCACACTTCATAAATAAATAAGTTTGCAACAGCCTGGGTTGGCTTTTTCCATGCAGGCGGCTGCGGGTTTCCATGCGTCGTGCCACGATGCTCCTGTGGGGGGGCTGGCCTGACTGCTGTGTTTTGGGGTGTTCTGGACATGAACAGAAATGAATATATTTTGCACCAGGGCTTGGCTGCCTCACTGCCAGCAAGACTGAGCTCTTTGTCCTGACTTTCTCCCAGCGACCGAAACAGAAGTGGTCAAGGTGGTGGGGCCAGGGAAACGAATCACCTGGATTATTTTTCCTCCTTTGAAGTGGCTTTATTGGCAAGGAGGGGCGGAGAGCCCACGCCGGACTCGGAGAAGGCTTTGGTGTAACTATAAACCCCTCTAATGGGGCTCGGGGCAGGCGGTGTGGGGTGATCGCTGCCCCATGGGTCAGGGGATGGGGCCGTGGTTGGCAGTAACCCTATAGGGAGGGGGGGAATGCAATCCGCTCACTTCAAGGGGCATCGGAGAACTGCATACACCCAGATCTGCCAAGTGGATGAAATTATATATACGTGTGTTCTCCCCGCTGTCTCCAAACTCAATGAGTTTGGGTTTCCTTCGCACAGGCAGCAAAAGTCTTACTCTAAATGCAGGAGGGACGTGGGATCCTGTTACTGCTGAGAAGTCAGAAAGAGTTGCTGCTGCTGCTGCAGGAAACTCAATTACCCGGGGGAAGCCAGCCTTAAAAAGCAATGATTCTGCTCGGAAGCTCTTAAATACCTGTTCCCTTTGGTTCCGGCAACATTTCACACTTTCTGCATGTTGCATCACACCCTGTCAAAGCGTTTTAGAGGTGTATTAAAAGGTGCTCACAGGAACCACAGCTGAAACATGGAGCAGGGTGACCTAAATCTGACACCTCGCCCATGCACAGGAAACAAAGCCCAGATGTACCAGTTCCTCAAACGCTTGTTTTTGTTGTGTGTACACCGACACTTGCAGACTGGTGTCTTTTTTCAGCTCAAGGTGACCCTCCCGATAAGGTTTTTAGTAAGGTGTGCTGCTTTTTTTCATGCTGAAGGCACGTAGGATGTTTACAATACTAGTTTTCTTTCTCGGAAATGATGTGCAGATCCATGGCCTGAGCTGAGACCATCACCAGTGGAAAACAGTGGGTCTCAAACTGAGGAACAGTTGCAGGTTTGCACGTACCTTTGAGTTCTGCTTAAAGCACACATACATAAATATATCCTTCCCTGGTTACTAAAGCAGATGTCTCCTCTCTTATTGCCATGGTAAGGATGAAGAAAACTGACAGTGCTATTGAGTGAACAAAATAAACACACAGGGCTTTTCCTCCTCGCTTGTTCAGTGCTGCGATTTGCAAGAATCACAATTCAGCATTTCCAGGCCTGACAGAGTTATTTTTTTAATGCCCATCGCCCTGCTCACACCCTGTTCCTTGCGATTCGCCCGTCCTTTGCCTCTGCTGCCATACCCCCCCAAACCACCTCTGCTTTCCCATCGCAGCTTTACTCTCGCCAGCGCCG
>NW_009630428.1:5137-5516 GCF_000690535.1 Cariama cristata
CTGCGCTCCCCCCCCAAACCCCCTCGGCTTGCCCATCGCAGCTTTACCCTCGCCAGCGCCGGTTTTGCGTTGGGCAGCCTCAGCCAGCCCGGGGGTGCCGCGGGCACCGCGCTGCCTTCACGCCTGGGCTGGCAAATTTTTAGGACAGTTTCCCGAGGCAGTGATAATCCCTTCCCCTTCGAGGGGGGCCAGCTGCCCGCACCCCTCCCCGGCCCGCAGCCTCCTGCTCCCTGTTGCTATGGCAAAGGATGTGTGTTGCCAGGGAGAGCGGCACCGTGGAGATACTCTCCTCCCGCCATCACCATGGCAACCGTCTCCTTGCCTTCCCTCCCTTCTGTTGCCACGGAGACAGTCGCCCGCTCCCCATCTCCCCGTGTTG
>NW_009630429.1:0-33464 GCF_000690535.1 Cariama cristata
GTTTTAGCCAAACCAGGACAATTGTGTAAAACCACTAATATTTAGACAGATTGGAACCTGCCACTTTTAAAACACCGAAGAATTACATCCTAAGCAGACTTTGCAATAGTACTGTGTACCCTAAATAACTTAACCTCAACGGCTATTCAAAACAATAAAAACAACCCCTGCCAAAGTAGGTTCAGCCAAGGGAAAGCGCAGGTGACGAAGGATGGTGGCCACTACCGAACCTGGTCTTTGAATGAACGTAACCATACAGAGAGACAGAGGCTTACTAAGAAATTCTCGTGTGAAAATGTAAATTCTTTTCTGTCCTCTGCGGGCATTGTACTTGGGAATGCTGAGTGTTGGCTTACTCAGGCAAGCATGGGTCAGTAGCCAAAAAGGTCAGTCTCTCTGAAAATCAGGTAGAGATCAGTTCCAGAAACATAACAGGAAGACGGAACAGTAAAGTGTCCAGACTCCTTCAGGCAAACGCTGTTCGGAAAAGCATTCAAACAACTCCTTCGCCACACTCAAATGCTTTTGTGAATCAGGACCTTTAAAGATCACAGTTTTGGCAGCGTTTGTCTCCAGGCTTGGCCATGCAGTTCACAGCTTTCCCTGCCCTAGTAAGGTATACCAGTGCTACCAGTAAAACTAGTCCTCATCAAAATCTCTGCATAGAAAAAGTCTCCTTTTCTAACGAAACATCCTGCCTTGCCCCAACGTAACGCGCCCTGCTATAGCTTTTATGGCAAATGCTGCCGTCAAGCAAAGAGACGAGTGCTGTTGGGGGTATTTGCTATGACAAACGGCCATCCCCTTCGGATCTGCATCAACACCTGGTCTGTGGGCTCAATTCTTGCAGCTCTTTTGAGAACTTTCTACCATGGAAACTCAAAACCTTTCCCCTTCAGACCTCGTTCTGCAGGTTCCCAGACAATAAGTTTAAAACAGCAACATACAAAATAAAACAATTTGAAGCTGTTTCCACAGATTTCTAAAACATATGAATAAAATATTTGGAAGATTTCTTTTTTCCCCCCCCTGTTTTAAGGCTTATCTTTATTACATATCCTGATTTTTAGCGTATACATCTGCAGCTGCTGTAAACATCAGCACTCAGTAATTTGAAGAGGGTCAGCAGGCCCTTCTGAAAGATATTTACAGAAATTACTCAAAGCTTTGCAGGGATGTTTTTCTCCTAGGTTACACATGGAATATAAAGAGGGGGAACAGTATGTAGACTTCAAGATTTTACCATCATAAATATGGTAAGCCTTTTTGCTGCTGTTCCCCACCGCCCCGTATTTTATACCTGAGACACTAAGGACTAGCTGACGTTTAGCAGTACTTGTCGATCGAGAGCATTAACAGCTCCGTTTCTAAAGAGGGACAGAAGAGCTAATTACAGCAGAATGCAGCTGCAGAGTCAAAGGTAAGCCAATAAAAATCCCTGCAGAAATGCCCTTTGCTTGTTTTACTTCGAATTGATTACAAAATTAATAGGTGTTAACTATAGCGTGGGCATCTCTCTTGCTCCACAAACAGTGTGGGCATCGCACGTTTCAGTCTACATTGTGTTTCACAAAACCACTTTGAACTTTGAAACTTTTTTCCTTTAAATTAATAGTAATCAGAAAAATTCATGCTCCTCGCTCATAATTGCAAGTACATAAATTAAAATTACTTCTATTGCTATGGCTCGAATTATAGCTTCTGATATTGTATTTTATAATAGAATTTTCTCCTCTGGCTATTTAGTGTTTTACATCTGGTGTTTATGATACATGACAGCCAGTTAGTTGTAATTAAAAAACATAAAAGGACTGCAGGATTTGACCCATAACTACATACCCATGCAGAATAACAGGCTTTGCTAATAGACCTGATTTAAACTTCCCTAACAAAACCCACTGAAATCTCTCTGCCAAAAAGGGGAAAATTCTTCAGCAATGCTATCTACAGTGTTCTTTCAGATAATGGCACATTTCAATATAAAATGAAGTTACATATTCCTTTCAATTAGTTTTAATTGAAGTTTGTTATGGATGACTTTGAGAATTAGCTTTAAAAAATTACAATTGTATTTCTTTTTTTCCGTATTAATTTTGTGAATTTACACTTTTAACGTCTCTAGGTTTTAGCACTCTTCCTTTTTATTTTAATTTCTTAATTTTTTCCAGCCTTGCAAAATTTGGAATGACAAATTACATAAGATAACACAACTTTTTAATGCTCAATTTTTTTCAATTTGAGAGGAGAAATCAGTCTTCAAACCCAGAAATTAATAAAAAAGTTCAGTTCAGCCCGAGATTGAAATGTATACAGCATTTTGGTTGTCTTCATAAAGCAGGGGGGAAATGAAAAACATAAAATTAGATTGTTGCACTGACAGGCTTTCTTTTTCAGGAATTGAAACAGGTTTTCCTACCAGTTCCCACTTTAAATATGGGTAGTAATTGGTTTTGATTCTACAGGAGTTGTAATGAAGTACTGAAAGCCACAAGCAAATCTGAAATCACCTTGTACCACCTGCTGTATAACCAAGTAGAGAGACATGGTACCTCTTCCAAAGATTTAAACCACCCAAACATTAAAGACCAAGTTTGAGAGGTTAGTTAGGCTGGAAATGGCACAACCAGGAATAACACTGGCTCCCTTCCTTTATCAATTCCCGACTACTATCCGTTCGACCAGTATGCCCTTCAGAGAACCGCTGCCCTTTTATTCACCCTATTTTTCCTTCCTTTACGACTTGCCCAGAGAAGGGGTTACCGCGCTGTCACCGGTGTAACAAAGGCGTTACGCTAACCGCCTTTGAGCGCATGCGTAGGAAGAGGGTGGGCACATTAACTCACGACATCTTTACAAAACCCGTGGTCAACTTTTCACCTGCTGCTTTGCAGCCCGGATGAAATCCAAATCCTGACAATGATGTTCAGTTCAGAAAAGTATCTTGCTCAATTCCTCAGATACCAGGCAGCCTCTCCGGTCTCCCCAGACCAAAGCATGTTGCACATGTTGGCCATGGGAACCGTGCTGAAGGCCTGCCTGTGCTGAGCTCTACGGAGCCCCAAACATGGGCTTTCACCCCTGGCTGTGCCCACGGTGCTTGGTAGACACTTGTGCGTTTGACAAAGATCACGGAACATATTTCCCATGGAAGAGTCACTTTGGAGTATGCATGTTCTGGATACAGAGACCAAGTTGTGCCGGGGGGATTTTGGTTACGCGCTGCAACGCAGTTACCGCAGCGTTTTAGGTGTACAACTGAAAATACGTTTTTAATGTCTTGCAGATGTGTGAAGCTGGAAATCACTTTATCAACGTAGCTTTAGCTCACCAAAATCATTCAGGTCTGTCTTTGTTTCCTGTTTGTCCATTTAAGACTGAAGTGTGCCTAACCTATCCATCTTCTGCTGTATACAGTAATGTATGTATCTACATCCACAGAATAAAGAAAGATGAAGTAGGTACCATGCCATCGGTACGACATCTTCAAAATAAATGTAGTGACAAGGAAACATTAGCAACACTGTTGTTGTTCGAAAGCTTATAGCAAATTTATCTTAATTACACACAACTGCAATTTAAATATGGATTTAAGCATGGAAGTTCTCTAAAGCATCCTGTTGACTGACAACAGAGGATTCCATTGTAAATAAGTTTCAAAACCTCTAAACTAGATTGCAGAGTTTTTAGATACATGTGTCTCATGCAAAGATACACACACGCACATATACAAATATACAAAGAGAGACTCATGAATACCTACGCAGGCATCAATGTATATGTATGCTCTTAAAAGGCTGCTCCACGCATGGGTTTTCAGGATCTTTTGTACCAGGAGAATGAAAGTTATACTATACATACTAGAAAGTAAAATATATTTTTAGATAATAATAGCATAATTTCCCACTATAGCACTGTATTCCAGAAAATACTTCACAGTATGATGAACTTCACAGACTGAAGTCAGTTTTATTCCGGAAACCTTTTGATGTGCTGTGGTTAGGCAGGTGCTTCTGTTTGTTGCGAGAGGCCTAATTCAGTTTAAAAGCAGCAAGAGCCAAGTAAGTTCCCTACGTCCTCAGTGCCTACAAGTATTAAAGATAGCATTGTGGCCAGAACTTAAAAAAAGTGTTGCATATGTGGTGTTTTGTGCGAGCGTTGTCAGTGGCTGCAAAGAGTCATCCTGTCAGCTCTGGAGTTGTTTTCCTGCTCAACCTTGGGATGAAGGATGAGGACGGGAGAGGGGACAGGTTCACGTTCCTGAGTCAGGCTCAATAAGATACAGCTGCATTCTTTATATCCCAGAAGAGTGCCCTTAGCCCTCATCCGCCGGCTAGTCTGCATTAAACTACTTGTCTCTCTCTTCCTCTAAACAAAGGTTGCATCCTTTGGACATGTCAGACCTTCCTGTAAAAATCGGTACATGACTCGCTAAGCGGCACTCTCGCTTGGATAAATACAGTTTTTGCTGTCTCCAAATATTTCACTGAGACTTTTCTAAGAAGTTGGACTCTGGGAGCATTGGCCAAGGGGATGGCTGTTACATAGGCAAGTTGTGATAAGGCTCAGTTCCCCTCCCTATATTGAAACTGGTTTTATTTGGGTTTTTTTCCTTCTTTTTTCCTTTCATAAAGGAAGTAAAGCCTGTTTTCCAAGTCCAACCTACAACCCCTTCACGTGGCTCTTCTTGCTGGTATCCTGTCCCAACTATACGTATGAGGTACGTGACTTTCTTCCGCTTCTATGCGGAGGGTAGGTGGTTATCGTGTTGCAGCCTTTGCCTGCAGAAAATCTGCAACGCCTCCACGCAGTTCCCTCTGCACATTCTGTATGTCAGGGTCTCCTTCCTCCCACAAATATTTCTCCACCAGCCCCTTCTCTTCCCTCACATCAATATCATGACCCTTGTGTATATTCCCCTCCCCTACAGACTCCCCAGTGACCCAAGGATTTACCACCCATCTCTTCACCCCATCCAGCACACCCAGGGCTTCCTTCTGAGCTATTTTTCCTCTCCCCTTTCCAGTACAAGTATCATGCGCTTTTTCCAAGGGGAGCTTTTGAAAACTTGCCCTTTTGCTTTACACAAAGTATAAAATTAACAGGGCCTTTTTCTTTGCAACAGATTGGGTCTTGGATTAGTTTCACAGTGATGACACAAACCCTGCCAGGTAAGTTTGAAACAGAATGAAGATAGTCTCTAAGCTGTGGTTTGCGGAAGTGAATTCTGGAAATCTAAAATTTGCCAAAAGATTTATAGCATATGAAATATTGCCATCAAATCCCGTTTGTGACATGACTGTATAAACCTTCAAAGTGCTACTCTCAGAAAGCTGCGGAGAGCATGAACGCCTTCTTTTGATCAAACCCAGCTCTCTGCTTTTTGTAAAATACTGTTTCTCCTGTTTCCACAGTGAAAGCAGACTTTGAAATTTAGGAAAAAAAAAAAAAGAGTCAGTATTCTTCATTTACAGTGAATCATTTCTCATACAGCAAAATTTCTTTGCACTGTAAACCTGGAATAATACTTCTAATAGGGAGAGGAAAACAGATGCACTTCGTATTTCAAAAGAGGAAAGACACACATGTTCCCAGCAGGATTTCCCCGTTTGCTTATATCAGGCAGCCAGCTCATACCAGCAGCCTGCCTTAGTAGCATTTGCAACTCTTGCTCGGTACTTTCCTGCATCCTTAGAGACCTAATACAAATATAGTCACTGGGATCGAGCTCTCCAAAGCATTCACTTCTGAGTTATTTTTCCATAGAAAATAGAAACCCATAAAAGCTACTTGCAAAAAGTTGCTCCACATGGTTTACAAATGAAGAAGAAAGGAATTTCAAAAGTGCATTAAACTGCATCATGCAGAAATTAAACTTGACATTTTGTTTGAAAAGATATAACATTTTTGTGCTTTAGGCTCTACTATGGAAATGACCTGAAAGTTTGGGGACATTTTAGGGCTGCATTTATGAGGGCAGGGAGCAGCAACATATGCAGCACACTCATCCTCGCTGTAACTGTCCCAAACGTAACCTGACCAGATGCCAAATGAATGTTTCTGATCCACCGGCTCATTTTAAGGAAGAAAGGGTAGCCAATTTGCAAAAAGCACCTGTAAAAGCATTCCCCATTCGGTGCCACTCAGCCCAAAGGGAGAGGTACCCGAAAGACCATTTACTGGCTTCTGACAACCCTAGTAGGGGTCTGTAGTTGTTCAAGCCACAAAATTGTAGGTTTTGTAAGACCTTGCTGCCAGGCAGCTAAATCTCTTTGTGCACCTACTGCCTATCGCTCCAGGGCTGAGCTCTCCCTCCGCGCAGCAGGAAGATACAGCACAGCTCCCCGTTACGGTTGGGAGCCAGAGGTAAAAACAAAGAAGTGTTACAGGCCAAAAAAGAAACCCGAAAAATAGCCATGAGAGGCCACGGGTAATTCTTTGTTGAGATAGCACCGTGCCCAAGGAGGCCTGGTGATTTATGGTGAAGTCATAGGTGATATAGGGGGTTTCGAATCGACACGAACATCTTCTGTGTGAATTCTGCTGTGGAGGCTGAGCCTCAGGCTATGGTATATCAGCAACTGCAAGGTTGAGAGCAAGGGCAGAGTTAACTTGTCTCTGCCCACAGAAGAGACCGCAGACTTTTCCGTAAACCCTCTCGTATTCACAGAAACGGACATTGAAAGTAAACACATCATCTTTTTTTCCCCCCCCCTCTCTTTTTCCTTGGTAGTTGGCATTTTTGCTTTGCTGATGGTCATCCAGATGTCTCTCTGGGCCCAAAAGAAACACAGGCTCTACCTGAAGAGATTTTATCCAGATGTGCGGAGAAAAGCAGCTATGATTCCTATCATCTTCTAAGGTCTTCGCAACAGTTGGAGCCCAAGTGTACAGTTCAAGAGCTAACTCAGAGTAAATGAGCCATTTCATTCAGTAACCAAAGTGGATCAGAGGAAGAACTACTGGATATCTTTTTCAGAAAATTAACAGTTCAAGATGAAGAGCTTTTAATTAAGTAAAAAAAAAATGTAGCTCTTGAATTCTTGGTTGCTGCTAAAAGATATCATTTAATTAGATTTTCTGTAATGGAGCTAATTGGGAAGGGACAAGAAAATTGCTTATAGTGAATGTTAGGCTAGATATTTAACTGGTGTAAATGGGTACAGATGCTGTTAAAATTAACAAATACAGCTCATCTGCATGCATTCAGGTCTGGTGACTTTAAGGTTCAGTGTTATATGTTGACGAAAGTCTTGGATTTTTGCATCTGAAGATGTTTCACAACCTTATTTTTATCAAACAGCACAGAAACAGCACTTTCTGCCTCAGCTCGTCTAAAGCATCACATCAAAGAACCACCACTATGCTGTTAACACAGTTTAGCTTTACAAGGGTTTTATTTGTTGTGTTTGGTTTTTTTTTTTTAATTGAATCTCATAGCAAATCATTCAATACAAGTTGGCTTAAATTGATCACTGCAGAGAGGTCTGGCTTTTTTTTTTTTTCCCCAGGTAGGCTGATCAGCCCTCCAACTCCAGGAGGGGACTCTTTATGGGGTGCTTCCCATCTTGCTAATAATTTGCAGCATGACCTTGGGTACATCATTTAAGTCCATCCCCCTTTCTCACACTGAACAGTTCTGGAAGCAGCAGAAGACTTCCTGGACTAACAAGCGTGTTAAGATCCCCCGACTGGTAGCAAGCACTGTGAAATCCTTGGGCACAAGGTGAACCAGAGTCCAGCTCGTTATCAAAAAGGAAAGGGATCCTGCCAAATGCATTTCAGTCCAGATCTGAACTGCCTCAGATGGACACTGCTGAAAGCCTTCAGCTCCCCTTCAATTTGATCACTCACTCTCTGCTACTTTGTTTTCCAGGACATTATTTTGTAAGGGATTCTCTGGGCTTGTTATTCAAGTCCTGAAAACTCTATTTAGCTCCATTTGCAAACCAGTGGCATCCATGTCATGCAGAAGCACAACTTTAGTTACACTGAGCAAACGAACCAGAGCTGCTTCAGCAAGTATTAAGATACGGAGAGTTAGGGCATTAAGTCCAGTTTTCATTCTGTTTCTGTTGCACATTTATCAATGTCTTTTGGCTCCCTTAGGGCGGTGAAAAAGCTTGCCTAAAGAACTTTAATCATTAGAGAAACACCGGAGTACACCAGCAAGGCAGGCAGTTTGTCTCCTAAAGGCGTTGTTATCTTTGCACCAGCTCAAGTGTTCTAACAAAGTTAATTTGCCCAGTAAATTGGGTTCATATCCCTCTTCTAATGTCTAACTCACAACACTTATCCTATTAGCCACTGCAAACTCAATTTCACCTTGGTAATGTAAATAAATCACTTTCCATATTTTTTAACTTGTAACCTGTGAACACCTAGAACTTTTTCTTCCTCTCAATGGAAAATTTGAGTCACAGTGAACATCCAGTTCTCTAACCCAGACTGCTAATAAAGATCTATTTTCGAAAAATTATCTTCTGTACTCTTTAGTCACTTATACCTAAGAACAATATTTTTGAAACCCTTTTTTTTCCAGCCAGTGTTAGATGCATGAGTCAAGACTGTCATCTATTTTTTCACTCCAGCTACTGGGATTGTTCTCATTTCATGTTTATGAAATGTCTCATTTTAATAATCTTCAAGTTTAAAATAGTTGATGTGGGAGGGTAACTTGCCAAAATTACTTACTTATCTGTTAATATCTCTTGATTACAAAGGCTGCAGCTTCAAGTCTGTTCAAGGCGTGTTACCAGAATGATTCCAATTGCTAGGAGCGCGGTTCCTATTCCACAGTTAGCTTAGGCAAAGGAAGTATTTCAGGAATTATTTACTTCCCTGCTCATTAGTTGGTCATTCAGTACGTGGGGTGGGGGGAGAAGGGGTTTCGTTCCTGTAGTAAATGACTAAAGTTTTAGAATAGAGGTAAGACCAAACACTAGGTAAGAACAAATGAAGATAAGTTACAGAAGGTTGCCTCAGATAAACGTGGCAGATACTTTGAGATTCACCACCGGGGTGTTGACCAGCTAAAACTGCTCTGAACAGTGTTAAACAGCTTCACAAATAGCAATAAATCCAACCTCCTGCACCTTCCCAGATCTTTCTGTATTACTCTGCCCTCTCTGATTTTCAGGGAAAGTTCCACGTGATTAGAACAGGTAAGTGAAGCTCCCGGCATGGAGGCCATGCTCTAAAACAAAAAGTATATAAAATGGTCAGTCTCTGTTTTGATAAATCTTTTAGGGGTCTTGCTTTTGAAAAGAAAAAAAAACAAAACCCAAAAAACCAATCCACGAAAACCCTAAGCAAATAAAAAAAACCCAGGCAAAAGGTAACTATCACTATAGAAAAAGTTGCGATCAAAAGCGATTTTAGGCACAAGCGCCGTGCACCTTTTGAACCAAAACAATTGTCTCCATGTAAACATTTTCACGGGGAAGTTTGTCATGGCTGTGCTGATTACCTGGGGAAAAAAAATGCCTTATTAAGCTCTAAACACACTGGTATTTCTGGTATTAGGGGCTGATGAGGAAATAAATGGCTAACTGTAACTTCTATAACTGTAAATCCCTTTGGCAATAATTTCTCTTAAGGACAGACCTAACTTTTTCAGAGCCGCCAGTAGATGGAAGGCCCGGACAAGGCCACACCACTACCAGAATGTCGTCATGTTTCAAGGTCAAAGGGAAGGAGTCAACCTCCAACTTCAGCCATCAGATGCAGCTCGGGCAGTTGCTCCCCATTTTGGCCACTCTTAATACGGAGCCGCCCTGTGGCTTCTGTCTGCACCAAAGCTTTCCTAACAGCTCGTAGAGGTGAATTCTGGCATTTGTCACAAAAGGCAGGAGGCAGCGGCACCGTACAGTGGAAAAATCAAGTGGTTGAAGTCGGAGACACATTCTGGTTAGATATGAGGAGCTGGTGCAGCCACTGGCAGAGTTAGGACCCCATGTATAGGGGCAATTCCTGCTCAACGTTCCTCAGAAGCTAAGCCATCTAAGCCAAGAGACCACAAATAAAGCAAGATACAGAGACATGGGGCCTACCAGACAACAGTTTTGGCAGGGACTGTGTAAAAATAAATCAGATTAAGTACTAATGGGTCTTTCCTGGCCTGCCCAACAAGGACTCGGTTTGACTTGATGATCTTAAAGGTCCTTTCCAACTGAAACGCTTCTTTGATTCGATGACTGTGCGAACAGCATTGCTTGGCCTGTGGGCTCAAAGTGTATCTCAAAATAATCGCTTCTCGGTCCACCTGGAGAGACGGCTCAACATCCAGGTCCCTCCGCGTTCACCCTGCAGCTTGCAACAGGGTTTCTGCTGTGATCCTCTGAATGGGCAACTCTCATCTTTCCAAAAGTATTCCCAAGACTTTCAGATTCGGGAGCCTAAAGTGAAGCCTTCACATATCCAGCTCTGCCTTTCTGTGGCCTGCTCTTGCCATGAAATGCCAACCTGGAAAAGAGCAGGCACCAGCTCAGGCTTCCTGGCGGTACAGGGAGGTGTTATGATGGGGAACGGACGTGGCAGATGCTCCTGCACTCAACTTGGCTGCCTATATTTGGATCCCCAGTTTGAAAAAGCCCTTAAGACCCAGCCATATGCTTGTCTTTATAAGACAGTCACCACATCTTCACAGCTGACAGGACTGAGAATGATCTCAGTGATTTCATCTTTCCATAGGGAAAGCAGAGCTCAAAAGGACACTGAAAAGCAGGGGAAGTGAATGAAGGCAGATGGTCATCCTTTTTTAAAGACGCTATTATCATCAAAATATCTTGTACTTTCCATTGTTTTGTATAAAGAAAGTGACTCCAAACTGGCTTTTATCACACTAGGAACTGAGATAAAGCAGCCTGATATCAAAGTAGTTCTCGGAAAGAGAGCCCGCAGTGATAGCTAAATATAATAAAATAAAAATCACTGAACGTGAAGACTTCTAAAACACACTATAAGAGGAAGGAAGCTGTAGGAAAGCAAGAGACTATTTATCTATTTACAGTTTTAACAAGTGCTGCTGAACTAAAAATTAATTCAAACCATAAAGAGTTTTTCAGCAAGCTAATATTTTCCACATGATGCTTTATTGGTTTTCCTTTTCTGTATTTTCCTAGGCAGAAGTTTTGTCTTCAAGCGATATTCCCTGTCATTAACATTCATGAAAGCTTTTAGAGAAATGCACTGTACGCCTGTTCCAGTGTTCCACAGATAAACGTAAATGAAGTGTTGTGCTGTCACTGCACACAGATTAGTATCTACATGACTAATATTTTATTATGAAAAGCCTGGTTTATCATAGGTGAGTGTATAAAGGCTGCTGTATAGCTACGATTAAAGGCAATTTTCACATCACACACGTTTAGCCTCACGGAAGAATGTTTATTTTTAACGGTCTCTGAACATCTTCAGCCGTATGCAACTTCAACATACAACTCTTTCTGCAGGTATCAGAACCAAGAGCTGAGCTGTCCTGGGCCTTTGTCATGGTCCTGGTGTTTGGGTATTTATTCCTCTAGCACACCAGAGACTGGGTCTCACCCAGCTCTCCCCTGGGAGGACATCTGAGAAAACATTTCCTTGCCCATCTTGTCTGACCGGACAAGCAGTTGTCCAGGTGAGGAGCATCCGTCACTGCATGACTGAAATAACCTGCACGGAATTTTCTTGCAGCGTAATAGTCAATCTAAAACCTCTTTACCAAAGGAAAGGACAAGTTAATGACTCCTGAAATATGTGCGCTTAGATTAAAAAAAAAAACCTACCATATATTAACACCTCTACAATACCCAGGCTTCTCAAGGTATATCTGCTTTTATCTAACTTCTAAAGCCTTTGAAGAATGAGGAACCAAGTAAGAGGAAATAATTTATAGTTAAAAGAAATATGATAAAAGTATTCAATAATACTAATGAATTCCTTATTTAAAAAAGCAAACTTCACATCTTTTGTCAAAAAAATCTGTTAGCCACCTTCCTCCTGATACACAGTATTATTCCTGTGAAAAAGTAATAAAGCTCTACCAGTGATCTCTTTCATTGTTCCGAGTACCCGGCCATACTCCATGAGGAAGGCTTTTGTTTTAAAATTACAGGTTTCATCATTTGGGGGCTCTTTTAAAGCCCTACAGGACAGGCTCCAAAGAGAACAGACCACACCAAACATTCTTTTCCCCTTATTCATACTGAAAAGTTGATGAGCTTTCGGTTGATCGGTGAAACACTGTGACACTAAATTACAAAACAAACAAATATTTTAAAAGATGTCCCTCTCCTCAAGACAAGAATTGGGGAAAAAAAGGTACTTTTTGTCTTTTCCATTAATAATATGAGGCCATTTCCCAGGTTCAAGGGCATCCTTGCAGAAGGAAACATTGATTAGAGAGCTGGAAGGACCAGAATGTGGTTGCAGTGTGCTTTTAGGGATTAGCAGCTCTGTCTTTTTGGAAAGAAATTTCACTCTTTCTGACAACTGAGCCTGACAGAAATGGATTAAAGATGACACATCTCCAATACTGTATCTAATGAAAAACAAAGTACCTATTCTTAAACCAACAGGGGATATTTGTCACATATACAAACGCTGTGTTCTTCCACCCTCCGGTTTACATCATCTCTTTGCAGAAGGTGCTTTGCATTTGGACTTGTACGCCTTTCATTCCAACTCTCAATTATTTATCTATTACAGCTTGATATACGCAGTGATGTCACAGGAAAACCGGCTGTGACCGCTAAGGATGAAGAATCTATTTGTACACTGTCAACCAGTTTCAGCCCTGTTACCCCACACATACGTGACTATTTTGCTCTCATTTTTAGATATCCTTCCAGTAGCCATGTGAAGCATGATGCCGTGTTCAAAGACTTGTCCAGCCTCCCACCTTAATCCAGTTGCAGAGCACGGAGCTGAATCTCGAAGCAGTGAATTGCGATACGCGGCACTACCTGAGCCCTAACTTCAAAACCACTCTCCTCGCTTCCTTGGCTCCTAACCTCTGCAGGGTTGAAGCTATACAGGAACTTCTCTCTGCAAAAATACAGGTGTAATTCTTCCAGGTTTGCAACAGTATCTTACTATTAAACCATATATCTGTAAAAATAGAAGCTGCAACACTCTCACATAGGTGTTTGACATGTTTTCCTATTCAGGGGGCCCTAGCAGGTAGAAGGAAGACGGAAATTGTGCTTATATGGATACAGGGACAAAGTGAACAGGGTTGGAGTAATCTGAGAGCTGGCATCTACTCAGGGGCTCAGTGCCTTGGGCACCTATCCCAGGAGAGAGCCATGCAATAAAGATTTACTGCAATCTAATAAAGGCAATGCTGATCTTGATTATGGATCTGAAATGAAAAACAGGTAATCTATTTTGATCACATGCAAATATTTGCTGGAAGCTGTACCTCAAATATTTTGGCACTTGGTTTGGAAATATCAATTTTAGAATAATTCTCGCTCACACACTATAAGCACATGACGGAGTTGCACAGAGTAATGCAAGTTACACAGGGAATTACTGCATGTCCTGTTCTCACATGTAGTTACTTCTCAGGGAAATCAAGTGCTCTTCCTACCAGAGAAGCGGTGGCAAATTTTCCTGCCCTTACGAACTGCAACACCAAATCCTTAGGGCAGACACAAGACACGAGCTTCACAGAGGGAGTTTGGAGGTCAGTCACGGAGGAGGTAACAGTCTCCATGGACTGCCCTGCTCCAGTGCTGATGGGCCTGAGCACACGATGGACCAAAGCCCATCTCACCCACTGCTTCTCCTTCTCCCTTTGCCCACAGGCCATGGCCCCGGCGCCAGCAGTTTCAGCCCACAAGTCCTCCTTGAATTGCTCAAGAGCTGAAGTGTCCAAGCTGGTTACAGCTGTGTTAGGAGATGTGCTGGAGGTGCAAGGCCAGGATGCTGAAGCCAGATGCAAGATGCGCTTAGCCATCTCAATAAGCAGCCCACCAAACAGGTTTTCATCCTTGAGCAAGTCATTGATGTTTGCTTCTCATCCCTTAGGCAACTCTTGTGGTCCCTCCCAGTCCGTGCTTTGTTAATCTGACTCGCCCTCGGTGGCAGAGGACTGCCCAGACCAACAGAAGTGAGCACAGCAGCTGTTACCGTCAAACACTTAGAAAAATGACTACTTTTATTTACCATCAAACAGTTTATATAGGACCACTAAATCTGGGCACACACAACAGGCAATATGGAGCAATCTTGCCTACTGCAGTTCTGCGGCCTCAGGACTGCAGACGCATATACCATCCAAAAGGAATATCTAAGCAAGCAAAAGGAAATACCTCATGTAATCACGTTGTCCTGTTGTAACTATATGCGAATAACGCGTTATAAAACATGTTGACAAGATCCCCACTTCTCAGCAGCCCTTCGAGCAGTCGCTTTTCAGATATCATTGAGCAAACAGAAATAAAATCAAATCCTCTGGTGCCCACAAATGTACGGTTGACATGCACAATCAATAGGCAGTTACAAAGAGAGAAAAACTGCACGAGTTTTCTTACTGGAGATAAGGAGAGGGGGGAGAAACTTTGTTTCCCCCCCACCTTCAGCAGAGAAAATAAAATTGATTCATTGGTTACAGCGCAAGGAGATGAGCATCTCCAGTAGAAATTAAGGGCACAAACAAGGTCACGATACATAAAGATTTCAAGCAGCAGCAGCCAGGACTGGCTAAACTGACTGCCGTTTTAACTGCAATTGTCGATAAAACGGTCACATTAAGAGGCAGGCTGAAGGATGGTCAAAAGGTTAAGCCAGGCGGGCTGGTAGAGAAAACATAAAAACTGTCCTCTGCCACAGCAAACGTCTGCAGATGGGGCTTCTCCTGCTGCTGTCCTGGTGGGAAGGAGGATGGAAAACTCAGGGCAAGCAGGGGTCCTGATGCCTTGATCTGTAGGACTTGGCACTTGGTGCCAACAAAGGTTAGTGGCACCAAAAATTCATGCCTGATATTTCTATTATTTCTAGAGCTTCTAATGAATTTCCCTGCAACGCTTTCTCTCCATCTCAATTTCCTTCATCCCCAGAGGATATACTATATGCCTTTATGTTGCAGCAAAATATTCTACAGCCGTAAGAAATGAAAGCCATCTGTTCTTTGAAAGTAAAGTGTCTCAGCTAGGATTTTTGGGGGTTAGTTGGTTTTTTTTTTTTTTCTCCTTTTTTTTCTAATTAATACAACTAATCTATTGGCTTGCTTTCATTTCACACACAGTGGAAATACTAAGCATTTCTGCATAAGCTAGGAGAGAAGTTCAATCAATCCAAAAATCACTGGTTTTTTTCTTTCCAATTTTTAATTTACAGAAAGTGTTGAATATTTATGTTTACACTGGGAATCAAAAAGTACTACTTCTCACTGGGACCCCCCCCCTCTCCAAATCTCCTTTTTAGGAATGAGTTGCTTACAGTGCTTCTTTCCCTCAAACCAAGCGACCCTTCTTTGCTAATTACTGTAAATTACAAGTGCAAGGGACAGCATTCCCTTGTTTTCAGAGAAAAAAACAGCTAGGCTGAACGCTGCAAACTGGAAAACCTAGTTTTTGATTTCCCCAGCAGAAACATCCTCCGACCGCTCTGTACGTGGGAGTCTGACATAGTTTGAACCGTGAATGAACCAAACCTGATGCTTCAGACCATCGAAAAGTCAAAAGCAGCAGCAGGAAGAATCAGCATGCTGCCAAGGGAGAAACAAATGTAGCTGGAAAGCTCTGACTTTTGCTTTAACAAACGTAACGTGGGGTAAGAGGAGGAAAAGACTGTTAGCATAACTGAAATTACACCCAAATTTTTTTGCTTGGAAAATGGGCTACCCTTATAGTTGAAATGAGAGTGTAGACATGGGGCCAGCGGCCAGGTTGATCCATCCATGGGAGATGGATGTGGGAGAGAAACAGGTGAGAAACAGGCTGCCTCCCTCCTTACCCCCAGCTGACGCGATGGATTTGCCATGAGCACAGGCTCACTGCCCAGGCAGAAGCCAAGGGGCTGACGGAGCAGAAGGTCTCCAAGACCCACCGGGTCCCAGCAATAACCAGTTGGCGCGACGGGTCACGTATCTCCCCACGCCTTGCTTAGTGCTCTAGCCCCAAGAGGTTTCCCATAGCGTCACCAGTCTGCATGGCTCCAAAGCAACCTCAGGGCAACAAGGGCCAACGTCACCAAAATGTCCCTTTCCTGGTCTCTGAGCAAGCCTTATCACTCCGAGTGAGCCAATATCCTTGAAGCTCTGCCCTGTCCCTCACGTTTCCTTGCCCTCGATGGTGCCGTAGCATATTCCTCCAAAACAAAAGCTGGCCCCAGTTGCAGATGGCCATTGTAACCTCCGTGCATGACATAAATAAAATCGATGGATGCACGCAGACTAATGATCTACTCTAGGACGCTTGGTTATGATGCATTGAAAAGAGCAGCTGGTTGTCAGCAACATATTTACCAGGAATTTAAAAGACAACAACAGCCATAAAATCCAGAGGATTTAATGACAGAGTGGAATGAACGCTGAATAAATGCTCCTTTTGATAAACTTACAAACATTTGGGGGATGCAACAGTGATTTATATTCTTCTGGGAGAAATAAACAAATTAAGGATTTCACGGCCTTGTGGAGACCAGATTTTGTAAATGTGAATTTCTGTGTACTTTCAGATTAACCTTTTCTCTCTTGGCATTAGAGGGAAACAAACCACGGAATTTTCAACTTGCAAGAAGATCCAGGTTTTTGGTATTCAGTGCACTTGTTATTCTGCACTCCCTAAATCAAGTGAGAAAAATTTGTTACACACTCAAAATATATTGCAGAACAGAATTTCAAACCAGGTCTTTAACTGAAAACATGAAATGACTGTACCAAAATTTTACCTTTGTGGATGTCAAAAATGTTTGAATAAAAAATTTAGTTTTCATTGTGTCAAAATGTTTCCTTGCAGCACGGTAGAATCGCTGCAATTCACAGTGCAGAGTATGACAGTTGCATTTAAAAATGGCTTATCATCCAAACTAATAGAAATAGGTAGTACTATTGATGGGTACAATGAAACTACTTTAAAAAAAAAGTGCTCTGTCTGAATGCAGCTGTTGGTTATCTTCCTACAGACTTCTCAGATGTCAACAAAAGAGCATTTTCCACCAAAAATCATTCCGGAAAACAGCTTTGGCAAGCTCCAAGGAATGTGCCAATGACTGAAGGTACAAAGCGCACGAGTCTCTGGCCCTACGTGCTCTTGAGCATCAGACCTCTTCAGTCTGTTCTCCCCAGTGCTCATATTTCCATACTGTCACAAATGAGTGGTTTAGGGTCCCTCAAAGAATCCCCAAAGGTATTAGCAGAAATGGTTTTAATATGAATTTATAAAAGTGTGACTTAAAGCTCAATGGCAATGTTCACTCTATTACTTACTACATGAAAGGGATATACACAGGAAAAATCAAGTTAAAATTGAGGCAGAGTGATTTTCACAGAGTCTGGAGATAAAAAGGGTAAGAGAGACCCTTCCGTTGAGTCCTGAGGTTCAGCACAGACCCCTTTGCTTTCTAAACCCCTTCAGGGAGGAGTCTAGGTGCGACTGGATCTAACCCTAGTCCCAGACTTGGCCAACAGTTTATGTCTAAGAGGTACCAGGAGTGTAGTATCTAGCAGTAGGATTTAGCACTACTTCTTCATTTAACAGCACTTAATCATTGACTCATTTAACATTTACGAAGTAATTAAATAGGATTTACTATGATCGTAACAGTGACTTAAAGTGTTATAGGGTATATGAATTGATTCACACATGCACGCACACAAACACAAAAAGAGAAGAGATACATGTATATATAGAGAGATACGTATAAAGGAATAAATGTATAAAGATAGGTATACTTGTTGGAAAAATTCCCCTTGAGTTCAGTGAAATATGTCAAATGCCATGGCATTTCTCAACGGGCGAGGGTTGAGTCTCGAGGAGTGAAGGATTTTTGGCCCAGGCTTTGTTGTCTGCTCTTAGCAACGATCCTCTGAACTTCGCAAACTTGAGGGTTCGTGAGCTGTGAGAGGCGTCCCACTCCGAGGGAGATGCTGGTCGCAGCCCACTGCGGTCCAGGAGACCCTCAAAGGGTCTTGCTTAGGACTGATACTTATAGATTTGCAAGACGATTTACTTTAGTCATTAGTAAACTTCCATTCTGGCCACAATGAGAGTTGGTAGTTGCTGGAATTCTCAAAATTCCAGTAGTGATGATGCTATGCTTTTCTCGAGCTACCAAGGCCTGTTTTGCTCGAGCTTCCAGCCTCGGCCAGGCGACAGAAGTTGCCGGTACAGTGTTATTCCCACTTTACCTGCAGAAGAGTTTCTGATACGGTCAAGGGATGCTAAACCGCCCACCTCATTACAGAAAGGCTAAGACCTGAATTCCCGAGATCGTAACGAGGCCCAGAGAAAAGAAAATACACCACCACAAACACTCTCCAAAGCCACTGGGACAGGCAGCACGACACAGCCTCACCTGGCTGCAGCAGCAGCGATGCACAGAGCGCTGTCAGTTCTCAGCTTGTTAAACCCAAGCACGCAGAATTTGCTCCCTCCACTAACGCAACCCATGAAGTTGGAGACTGGAAAGAAGCACCTTGGTAAGTCAGCAGTTTCGGGAGCGAGTGACGCATTGCGAATCTCGGCCATCACATTCAGCAGGGCTCCGACTCAGAAGTAAGAGACGTCTCTCCTGTTCCACCCTGGAGGTGCTGGCAGGGTTTGAAGCACATCCCATATGGACCCCCTGACCAGGTCAGGCTTTGGGGAGAATTTCCCCTCCTGCACGTGTGACTTGGTGCAGGGGATGGCACTGCCCAGACGGCTCTCAGCGGCCTGTTATGGGCCAGGAAGCCCTAGATACAGGACACCACAAATCAGACATTGCCGAAACGCTGGTGGGACTCTCAGACGTGATCAATAGGTAGAGGATCCTGCTATTTACTGACAAAACCTTTTTCTTACTTCTTTGCATAAGAAGACGTTGCTGTCTTTTGCTGAAGTCCTTCCTGAAATGCAACCCCTTTCATCCTGCCTCATCATCAGACACAAACCTCCAGCTCTAAATACACAGCATTTTTACTGTGCTGTCATTGCCACCACTGTGCTAACGGTAGTTATTCTGTACCCTGACTAACTGCTACCAGCATCGTTCCTAATCTGCATTACATGACGGTTCAGAGCTCTCCGGTCACTATCCTGAGCTAAGACACAGGCACATACTTAACCCCAAGCAGACTGCAAGCCTCCCCCACAAATCAATGGGCCAAGACTTCTGCAGCCCTCGGCACCTGACATTTAACACTGAAAGCAGTATTAAAACTCTTCCCCTGCCCACGGTATTCAGCTATGTGAAAAGGCCATTCTTTTAGCATTGGCAAAAAGTTCAGGAACTCCACAGGGAAATAGCGTTGCCAGTTCACCGGGGTACCTATTTCTCTTTCTGTTGGCTGCCAAAGGAAGCAATGATCCATATTTCCTACCACGTGCTCCGTTCCCCGGACAGCTCACAGCCTCCTCCTATTTCCCATACTTGGACCTGTTGTTGCTTATTAGTTGCTACATTAGCACCTGAAGCAAAGATCAAGACATCGTTGTGCTGGATGCTCGAAGCAAAAATAAAAAGGAAAACAATCCCTACTCCCATCTGAGCATGACGGGAGGCCAATAATACAACAAGGTATGAGGGTGATAAGTCTTGAGTTATGGAGGATAACGTGGAAAGAAAAAACTCCTTCTAGATTTTCATTACCAAACTCATTTGAGATAAACTGGAAGAACGATAATTTCTTGGAGGGGAAACGAACTTCATGCAGTTAAGTCTGTGCTGCCAAAAGCAAAAGATAAGAATGACCTTTGCTTTTAATGTATTTGTCTTTCCATATACATTCATAGACAGTGAACCCAGCCGATTAGCACCATTGGTCTAACACTAAAAGTCAATTTGATTTAACCATACTTGCTGGCACTGCAAAATGCCTGACTATCACTCAATTAGAAAAGAGACATTAGCTCAGGTGTTGCCTACAATCTAGCTGCTCCCTCGCCTTTGTAATGTACCCGGGATTCTGCTTTAATTCGATGTTCTGTAATCACCTGCGTTTAAATCAATCCAGGGTTGTCAAAAGCATATGGGATCAAATGAAAATGGGAAATTTAAAATACAATAACCATTGAAGGTAGATTTTTAACTGCTAACGCTGTATCATCACGGCGAAGTTGATGTCATTTACAGCGACATTAAAGCAAGCGTTATTAAGAGAAAATGAGGCATTTGTCAATGAGTGTTTTTAGTGTCATTGGAGGTCTCCGAATTAACACACTTGCAATATTTTGACTAAAACAAGCTCATTCAAAGGCTCTTTCTAGCACATTAGCATCTCATTAGACTTTGAGGATGTTTCAGATCTTCCTTCCTTAACTGGTAAAGGAAGAAATCAAATTCCAGTAAGAATGGTACAAAAGTGTGGAAATGTATTATTCGCTGTTGCGTGTACACTTTGAGATAAAAGTACTCCGAATAGAAAGATCAGCCTTTTTACCAGAAAGTATAAAGCTTAATTTCCATGGTCCCAAAGGGAAATATGAACCAAATTCTGCTATCCCCAGACATTACTGGAGAATTTTTGATTAAATTAATTACCCATTACCTTTTATAGGTCTATTTCTTCAGTGAGAATGCACCCGCTGAGATTAGAGCCTCTGTCTCCAGCATCGTAAAGTTAAAACAAGCTGCTAGTGAATATCACAGATGGGTACAACGTTTATTGGGAGAGCATTTTTCGAATATTCAATTGCAAGAGGAAACTTCTGAAAACCAATCTGAGTTGTTTGCAGAATCCTTAAAAAAAGTATTCCTCTGTCTCTTCTCCTCCAAGCACCTAGAGCGTCTTGTAGATACGGATATCTCAGGACAGAAACACCCATGGGAACCCCCACCTACTGCACGCTATGCCAAGAAGGACAGATGGATTTCCCCCTGCATGGACAGACATCGGGATTTTGCTCCCCAAAACTGGTGCATTACAGGCGCCTTCCTGGACCTTCCTGCTTTCTTCTCTACTGCCTACCCTCTCCCTCCCGGCCCAAATCCTTCCGTTTCCCACCTTAATACGATGCATCTGGACAAAGCTGCCTCAAAAAGCTGACATTTCTGCAGTACACTGCAGGGGGGACTTTCTTACCAGAGAAAAGCAGGTTTAAAAATTAATGTCTAATTCTGGCTGCTCACCTTTTGGTGTTCCTAATCAAAGCTCGTGTTACACGTGGACTACCTCCCTGCTAAACCTTACAAATGGAAATGTGATGATGTCGGGACAAGGCTCATGTTTGGGGCATAGCCATGGGCAGCCCGGTCTGGAGCAAAGCACAAGGCTATGGCCACGCTGCATCACATGAAAGGCCCATCTGATCCTGCATCGCATCTTCAAAAGCATCCAGAAAGGATGACAGAGGAGGAACACAGTGACAAAGAGATTGCATGTGCCTCAGAACTGTGACTCGGCAGGTGGATCTACGTGGGCACTAGCAGACAGGCTCAACGTACAATCCAAAGAGCCAAAGCCAAAATATTTCTGGGGCAGAAAACTTGTAACAGCAGTAGCGCATATGCCCAGGCAAATACACCCTGCTTAAAAGATCTGCACCTTACAGGCTCCAGTTGGTGTACAGAATCACAGAATCGATTTGGTTGGAAGAGACCTCTGGGATCATCGAGTCCAACCTTTGCCCTTACACCACTATGTCAACTACACCATGGCACTAAGTGCCACCTCCAGTCTTTTCTTAAACACCTCCAGGGATGGGGACTCCACCGCCTCCCTGGGCAGCCCATTCCAAGGCCTAACCACCCTTTCGGTGAAGAAATGCCTCCTCATTTCTAGCCTGAACTTCCCCTGGCGCAGTTTGAAACTACATCCAATTCAGAGCATAGCAAGAGAAACAAACTGTGGTCTTATCTGGGGTCTCACACCTATCTACCTGGCGCTAACCACGACATACACCCCTAACCATTGTATACATTCATTACGATGCAAAGTCCTCCTCCTACTACGCTGAAATGTGTGAAGAGGAACTACAGGTTTCTTTCCCAAAGGGTTTGCAGTCATGCAAAGTTATATTTACAGGTCCTAAGTGGCTCGTGCCAAGCAGACATCCTCATTTACTGAAGTCCACACGTCATGAGATACAGAGAGACTACGAGAGTGCCCTTCCAGTTGGCTTACAGACAGGGCGAGGTAAAAGAAAAATGCATGAAGACTCAGGTAATAATGCTTTAAGTTATAAAAGACTGCGATCTAAATAAAATTGTGCTGAAACACACGTTGAGCAGGCTCTACCTTGCCACTGCGAGCGCCATCCCTTTCAGCTGAGGAAGGTCTGGCTCTGTGGCTTATTGCTCAATTATAAAGTTAATCAAAGGACTAATTGAGCTCGGTCAGCTTGGTCTTTTGAGCCTTTTCTTATGGATTAACTTTTATTAGAGCTAACAGAGGACATGAGGAAGGCTGTAAAGGGCAAGGAGAAGATAAGCCTCGCATGTGAGAAGAAATGATAGTTGCATGGCATATTTGTGAAGACAAAATTGGGTTCTAGGAAGGAATATGACAGAGCCATGTACTTTTTAAAGCCTTATAACCCGCATGGCACTAGAAATCTGTCTTGCGGTGTTTTGCTATCTCTGCTGTTCATTTCTCTAACTCTGCTCCTAGCTTTTCGAGCCTGTTTGCAACAAACCAGTGCCCCACGGGAATGAGACACTGTACCTGTCTGGAACTGAAACTAAAACTATACCTCTTTTCTTAGAACAAAGTGGACTGAAGGAGAAAACACAGGTATCCGTGTGATATTAAAAATCTAGATATATAATAGCATTTACATGAATAAAAACTGTGACAGCAAGGGCCCAGCAATAATAAAGGCAGTGCAGAAGAAGGATGATTTATTAAAGATGCCGTTAAAAGTGAACTTGCATTATTGGATGTGGGCGTCGAAATTAAAGCAAATGATTATGTTATGTGGAAAACCAGCAATGAGTTACAGTTCCTGAGACTTTCATGCTATTTTTTTTCTCTAAGACTAATATGGAGGGAAAAAAAATGTTCTATACTTCAGAGCAATTGGAATATTTTATCTTTTAAAATTGTTTTGGAGAGCACATATTCTGCAAATGTCTTGGCTCATACCAGATAATGATGAGCAAGCTGAACAGAATTTCATGCCTTCTAAAATGTAAATATAAGGAGGCGTTCTTTTCTCTTTCTGATGATCATCCTATGCTACAATTGCCTGCCTTTTGGCGGTCTAAATAACAGTCTCTTGATGAAAAGGGAAGTGCTGATGGGAACTCCCATCACATAGTTACAGAGGAAGAATCCTGTAGCCAGGATTCAAAGGGAAAATATAAAAATTGAAGGTGCTCCCTGGCTATACTTTCTTTGCACATCTCTGGTCTGGGAAGTACCTGGCTAGTGTAAAGTTCAGAGTCAGGTGTTTGGGTACACACATTCACTTCTGAAGGCTGATGCAAAATAGGCCAGTTTGGTGACCCCAATTCTCTCTTCCCAGGAGAGAAGAGTATCATTTCCCACATAAGACAACCTGGGGAGACCTTGACTGACGTTCAGGGAACAGTTCTTGCCAGCTCTGTGCAAAAATATAAACCCAACAGGGCATAGGTGCAGGATGATCAAAGGAACGATGACTTTGTCTCTCGAGAGTGAACTAAGAGTGTTTGTCTTACTTAGCTTAGCAAAGCGGAGGCCAAGAGAGATCTGATTGAGCTCTATAAATACATCGGGGTAAGCATCAGGGAGCCAGAACAGCAATTTAAGCTAAAGAACAATGTTGGCACAAGAACAAATGAGCATTAATTGGCATGAATAAATTTTGGCTGGAAAGCTGGGGGTGATTTCTAGCTATTCGAGGAGTGATTTCCTGGAATGGCCTTCCCGCAGGGACAGAAAAAGCAAAAATAATAATAAAAAAACCCAAACAACAAAGAGCAAACATCAAGGAGATTTAAGGTAGAGGCTGATGCATGCCTGACTGGGATGAGACAGCACGGCCATCTGTGATAGCAGCAGACGGAATTTAAGTGATCCTTTCCTGGCCTATTTTTCCATGTTCATATTCTTGGTGGGATTACCATTTACAGAAATCACTCCGCTTTGCAGTCTAGGATGTTATTGAAGCTTTCAAAGAAATGTAAAGACGTCCTAGGAGTGCAGATGCTTGCCTTGGTGATACAAAGCCTCTGGATTTTGGACCAAATCACATGCTACTGCACAGTATGAAAGCACGCCTACCACAATCTACATGATTCACTTAAAGTTAAATCTCCGCATGGTACAAACCAGTGGTCCTAAGACACTACTGTCATGAACAGAAATATACAGCAGAAGGGACAGCCCTTTATTCTTTAATTAACTCTTACAATTCTTCAGCCATATCGTACATCAAGCCTGGCCATAAAAATGGCAATTTTATCATGTGTAAAAAAAGAATAAAATGATTCGCAGAGATTGAAGATCAATTTACAGCAAATGTATATGCCTTCCTGAGTACAACAGATTCCAAACAGATACGTCACTATGACCCATAAAACTACTTAAATAACTTATTTACTGTAACTTTGGGTGACATTGTCACAGATTAATGGTTTTGTAAAACACATAGGTGCACCAGGTCATCATATCGTTCTTGAAGGCATTTTTTTGGTCAGATGTGTGATGTTGGTGTGTAGCAAACGGGCAATACAATTGTTTGATGTCCATCATTTTGTCCGCATATTGTTAGAATATAAAATGAGTGGATGAACACCAGAATAATCCGGGTGACTTAAGGCAAACCTAATTAGAATATTTCTCACCTAAACTTTTTACCCTGAAAACTTGAAAGACAAGGTTTAAATGTAACATAAACGTGACCAGTTTAAAAAAAAAAAAAAAAAAAGATAAAATTTAAAATGAAGATGGGAATAAGAACTTAAATGCTGTAATCTCTGAAGAGAACCAGCAATCAAACTCTAATATCCTCATATTGTGCCAGATAATGAAACATTAAGCTGGAGATAATAAGATTTCTTTCCACTGGATAGTCTTCAGCATAGTTAAACCTACGAATGAACAGCTGAAGTGTTTTATATAAGCAAAAGGTTATATGTCAAGGATTCTGAGGGGTGAAAAAAAAAATCCCAGCCCATTTACTACAAACTAGATAGAACTCACATCACTCATTCTCTTTAAAAATTGTGCCATAATTAAATGCCTTTTAAGAGAGACAGCTTCAGCACTGCTCACTGATGGGGACTGGGGATGCAGTGGACACTTCTCACCTAGCTTCCCTACAGAAACAAAGGCTAGCTAATCGTGCTGTATGTATGCGTACATCTATGCCTTCATCCTCCCCAGTAAATGCAAAGATTTCTATCAAAGTTGACAAAAAGGCAGAGATCTTAAAGACAGTAAATTCCTAAAAACTTTCCCAGATCTGGGAGAGCTAATAAAGAGAGATATATTAGCAGCCTCCAACTGAAGGAACAGATGGGGACAAGTCACCCACATCAGCCTCCGAGAAGCCAACACCGGCACAAAAAGTCACAGGACACCAAGCTAAACTCATCCCACCACTGATGGAGCTGCCAGCTCTTTAACATGCCAGCGAGGTGCAATAACACTTGCAAAATAATTAGTGCCCTGAGTGTCTATGGCACTGGATTTCTGTGGTCATTCACCTGAGGGGTTTTATATTTAGAGCTGCAAGGAGGGGATGAGTCTACCATGGTCGCTACGGAGCAGAAAGAAAAACTGAGCTTTATGGTGTAAAGAAAAGTACAGAAAAGAAGTATTTCAACTGGGATCTTACAAAACCCTACGGGACTGAGACAAGCACAACTCAATGAAACACAGCTCCCTGCCTCCTTCAACTTCATATGGAAATCCAAGACAACCACCTCAGTAAAAACTATAAAATGCAACACGGGAATTACATACACAACCCTCGTGGATCAATTCAAATGTCTACGGAGTAAGTTACTACCTCTGAGCTCGAAAGGAAGAGGCCCTTGCAGAAGAACGTAGAAGAGGACATAGGCAGAGCGCCCATTCCTCTGGGACTCCCTCCCACTTTCTTGCAGCGTAGAGATTTCCATCCAACAAGGTTGGGCCTCTCCTCTCAACGTCTTTAATGCCTTTTTTCTTCAATCCTTCTTTTTGACAGATGTTTGTTCACTTTTACAAAACCGATACAGATGTTTTGCCAATTTTCAAAAATGCCTTTGAAACAACAAAGCATCAATACAACACCATGCTCTACAACAGCAACCTGCTGTACAATGAATGAAAAAAAGAAGTCTTTTACACTATTTTTCAAAGTGCACTAAATTGCTAACACAATGAGATGAGCAGTGTTTCCTCGTAGAATAGTTTTTGAATGGACGTTCTCTTTTACATGTTTATGAATGCCTGTGCTCCCTTTAACTATCGCAAATATTCACAGCACACCTCTGCTTCATCCCAATTTACAAAATCCCACCAATTAATCTCTTTCCTTCATCTGCATTTTTGCACAATCCCTTTTCTAGACAAATCACGACGAGGCAGACTTGGTCATATAACCAAGATCAAAGTCAGAAACAATAGGAGCTAGGCAGATTTTCATTTTGTTTTTTAAAAAAAAAAAAAGAAGATAGTATGAGCTGGATGGGGAGGCCTCACTGAAGTGTAGTTTGGGAGTCAACCCACCGAACTGGTGTTATTGTACAAGGTCAGACATAGAGTGTGACAGCACTGAGTGCAACATGCCCATTAGAGCATGGGATGCCAACGTAAGTAACATCAGATCCCATACAAATAATATGCTACTCAGATTGCTGTGTGGATTTAAGATAAAAGGCAGATTTTTTTTATCTTTTTTTTTTTTTCCACTTCTGCTCAACTTTTTGTTGAGCAGAATCTCACAGAAGTACTATTCCTTTACCCATTAGCAAAATTGCTGAAGAAAACGTGCAGAGAGAATGTGAATGTACACTTGTAGCTGAACTACCTTTCCCGCAAAGGCAAAGCCAGGTTTCTCTTGGGAGCATGTTTGGTCTTTTGCAAAACAGCGAATACGTTGGGGTTTTTCTTCTCTTTCTAAAATAAACCACAGTAATGCACAAAGAAGGTGGCAGATGGTTGCTTCCTAATCTGCACATGAAATATCTTCCAATTACAGAATTTGTTGCTTAATGTCTCAAAGTCCGTATTAATTATACACACTAACAGAGGGGCAGTACTGAAAATGACTGGATCTGGTTGTGAGGCTGAACAGTCTTCAGCATGGAGTTTAATTCTCGTTCCTCACAAAGCAGGTGAAAAGCTCAGACAAAGAAATTTTGCCAGATGGCAGTTGATAACACAACATGTTGTGCTGCTTTTTCTGCTGCAAACTGCCAGGGAAAAAGCAGATTGCAAAATCTCCCGTGGGTTTGAGGATTTGGGATGGGTTTTTAAGCATGGGATAGAATTTGTGCTTGTTTTTGAGGTGACAACAGGGTCTACTAAGCACCTTGTGAGACTTCAAAATAAGATATAGGCAGTATTTGAATGCCATACAGGCCCTGTCCTGATCTTCTGTCAGGGTTAAATATTCAATAACTTACTATCAGTCACTGCATGCAAGAAAATATATCGTCGATACTCACATTAAGGAATCAGACTAATTACACACCCACACCCTTGTGGAGTTGCAAACCTGCAATAGAGAAACCAGCAATTTTACGATGCTAAAAGGAAGAAAAATACCATGGCAACTTTTCTGTGCTATTTAATCACATTTACTGAAATTTTATTAGGTGCTTTTGAAGTAAAACGGCAGGAAATAATCTATAAAAAAATAATGTGCTTTTGAATACAAAGGTCTTGAGTTTGAGTATAAAAAGGAAACCAAATCCCTAATTTAGTGGAACCAATATGATTAAAAATAATTACATTTGTAAAGTGAACATTTGGAGGAAAAAAAATGATTAATGTGCTTAGTAATAACATCCATCTAATTTGTATAATGAGCATTTTCATTTAAAGCCATGTTTCCATTCAAAATATGAGGAGATTAAAGAGAAATAACTCAGAGTCGTTAGCATCATCTACCCATATTTACATCAGCATCCTAATTCTGACTACGACATGGCTTTACGGCTCTGTTTGCCATTCAGTCTTTACAAAAAACCAAGAACAACTACTTCTAATTAAATTTTTTAATTTATAAACTCACATACATGCCATGAAACATTAATTGTGGCAAATCAAAAGAAATACTAGACATTTAAATACTGATTGCTCGCCATGTCAGCAAAAGCACAGAAGTTAGCAATCTATATGGATATAAATTAATATTCATTAGAGCTCTATTAACTTTCCCTGATAACAACCTTGGAAAATATTATTTTGCCTTTCTGTGTGTGGTTATAACTTTAGGTTGTCAGCTTATTTATTGCTCCATCCCAGACTGCCCCCTCTCTTTTTCTGCAAAGGGCTCGGTCATTATTTTTATTGTAAGTAGTGGATGATATCGGATCATGAACCAAACACTATAACTCTTTGAGTTAGCCTCCTAACAGCTTTAAAAAGGAGAAGTCGTTTAATCTAAAGAAACAGAGATGTTGCTGCTTAGAACATGCCTCAAAAAACCTGCAGAGTGACACTTGCTGTCTCAGAGTCCACCTCGCTCCCATGGCACTGCAGGAGCATCTCTCCCTCTCCAGGAGCCCACCCCTTGGGTACCAGGAGGAGATTGGCGTGGCCTGGCCAGTGGCCGGGCTGGCAAATCGAGCCCTGCTGCAGGAGAGAAGGCACGGGCAAGTGCCACCCCAGAAAACATGTTGCTACAATCTGGGGAACGCCCACGTGCCCGATGCCGTCTCCATCTCACGTGCCTGCACCCAAATCCCACAATCTCAGTGTTCTGTATCTCACACCGCAGACAAGTGCTGACTCTGCCTCAAAGGTGGATAACAAGCCTGCTCCTAGAGAAGGCATTTCACCGCCTTTGGTCCTCTTTCAAATTAGCAGGTTGCCGCTAGCTTTGTAAGTGACCTGAAAACACTGCACACTGCCAAGACACCTGCACTGAGACGCCATTTGAAGGTTCACAGTGCCCAGAAAGCCCTAAGGGCCCCAAGGTGGCTAGGACAGAGAGCATCCAGGGCAGGAACTGCCGAGGGTCTCGGAGCCTCCTTGCTTTCCTGCCAGATCCCGAGATGTGCGGCACGTGGCACACCAGTCTCAGAAATACAGCACCGTGCTTCACCCGAGAGCTTCTTCATCCTTCACAGCCACCTGTACCTACATCTCACCCTTCCTCCTCCTGCAAACAGAGTAAGAAACATCTGAAGGAGTTTTCCAACAAAGCAGCCACTTAACTCACTGCAGTTTGCCCTCATGAAGTCGTAGAGCTTTTTGAGTTCCCATGAGCTGCTTAAGTGAATAATTAACAACATCCACTACAAACTCCAAATTTATCCAAGTCGGGTGGGTAAGGAGGCAGGATGATCCAGAGAACAGGCACAGGTCAGATCTAGCTCTAACTTTTGCATTCCTTCCTATTCTCTATAATTTAACTATTCCTCTAAGTGTGTGTTTCTGGTCTAGTTCATTGCATTTCAGGTCAAATTCAAGCGAAGTTCCACAGAAAAACTGAACCTCATTTATATTACTTCTCTAAGGCAGTGGTTGGTTAGAATAACTTCTCTCCCATGCACTCCCTAAAGGTTTTTGAAGCAAAATATATTTTCCATTTGCTGGTTGAATGAGTGGAGAGGAAAAGGAACCAGTTCACATTCAATCCAAATTACTGTAAGGCACGAAAAATGAGAATTCTGCTCTCGATTCTCATTTTTCAAGGAGACTTCAACAGGAATTTTAAAAAAAAGAAAAACTAATTCCCACAAACTTTCTCCAAGTGTGCCACGTTCTGTTTTCTGAATGTTTAATAACAGTTTCAAGCTTGCAGACTTATTAAACAAGACAAGGACATTGAATTTCTCCTGCGTCTCCAGCCTTGTCTATGCCAGAAAAGTTTAAGTGGTTTTTATGTTGGCTGCCTGAGCTGGTTATAACCGTCTGTGCTCCCAGCACTGAAAGACCGAAAGCGTACAAGAGACTTGCAAAAACATAATCTGATAGTTTATGTGTTAGATGCCCAAGGTCAAGGGTGCAAATCCCTTAGTCTGAGTGGTGCATCAATGGAAAATTAATGGGGCCGTTAAATGTTAAGAGGAGCTTTAGTCACGTTATTGTGCTCAGTACCGGGCACAGGGCTGAGATGCCGTGGAGGGCAAAGCGGATGATCTAATGTGTCCTTCTGACCCTAAAATTTATGAAAATGAATAAAGCCTGAACTCAGACTCTCATTTTGGTATAAAAGTGCCTTCTCTAGTTTGAATCAAGTTGAGTGGAAATATTGCTAAACTTATCTGAAATGAGAAGGCTCCAGTTTCAGCTCTGCAATGTTTTAACCATATCTTACTGAGAGAAACTTAAGAAATTTCTCACACAGGCAAACCAGTTCAATCTTTCCTTTAACGAGTAGCCCCTTGCTGTTGAGGGTCTCTTCAGCAGGGATCTGCCCCAGCTGTACAAGACCCAGTTTAACCAGCTGAGCCTTTTGGTAGATGGGCTGGGGTACTCCTCGCCACAGTCCCGTGAGTTGGCACAGCCTCCTGTCCGCCCCTGGGCTTTTGCCACCACCCTCCCACTTCCCATGGGACGATGACAAGCGGTGATCCTTGCTACAAGGACGTTATCTCTGGCAGAGGTGGGAGGAGCAGCATCTCGAGCTGAGACCCGGCAGGGTGGAGAGGGCAGGTCCGCTTTGGATGGCAGAGCTGATGGTACAAGTGCCCTCCCCTTGCTGCCAACCCCCACTCCTCCCACCAGAAGGCATTGCTCTTAAATCAGACCGTTTCTATGATCATTTTTACAGAATAACCCTGCCAGGAGCTCTCCTGCCTCATCTGAGGGGCAACAATCTGCCACGGCTGAGGTGGAGAAGTTTCTTCCACCAGCTCTGCTGCCACAGAGACCGTATCCTTCACGTGCACCACAAGATAAAGAGGGGTCTTTATAGCTGCAGGAGCCACTAAAGTTTCTTCTCCTTTTCTTCCCACTAGCCTTTCACAAGGAGAGAGGAAAAAACCCAGCCCCACAGATTTTAGCTTCTGCTGCGGTTTTGCCACCATAGTTCCCTTTAAGAAAAAAAAGGTCAGCCAGGATAGGAAACTAGACTGTCATTTCTAAGGTAAGGCAACGAAGAATCTGTCATGGCCATTATTCAACTAATCAGAGAGAACGTCAATGACCTCATTCTGTCAAAAAATATGTACAACAATGACCTCTTCCTTTATCAGGAGCAATGGGATACGACAGCACAGCCATTACTTCTCTGTAGATAAGAAAGCGTCCCCCCGCCGCTCCCCTGAACAGCGATGCATGCCCGTAGCTTTTTCTAATGTCTCCCATTTCTCATGTCTGGCATATTTTGATTCTGATATTAATATTTTATTGGAATAGCCTTCTAATAACTTACAGACGTACCTCACTAATGAGAATTAATCGTTGATGGTGGGATATGGTGTTAATTTGGGGAGTGCTAGCAGCCCCATTTACTTGGGAAAGGACAGATGGTGAGCGTGGTCTCGCTGCAGTTTGGCTGGGAAACCTGCACACAGCGTGATCGAACCACCCCCTTGTACAAACTTCTCGGGTAATTGGTAGTGGCTGAAAGCTTTATTATTCTAGTTCAGAGTCCATGACCTGCATTTCCAAACCGATTAATAAATTTTAAGCCGTTTTAATAAATTTGCAAGAACCGTTGTAATTTTACAGACTTATGCTCTGCATATAGCCAGGCCGAAGATCAATACCAAATAATCTCTGCATCGACCCCGTAATTCCTGACTGAGCACTAGCAGTTGCTTTAGAGAGATGTCACAGGAAGAGATGGATCATTCACCCCAACTTGAGGTTAGTTGTTCCTTCCCTGTTAAGCATTTCCCGCTTTATTTATAGACTCATTTGGGCCAGCTTCATTTTCCAGCCAATTATTTTCATGATGCCCTTTTTTCTAGAGATTTCTAGTCTCAAAAATCCCTGCTGCACTTGCCCCTAAGTCTAAACTCTTTTTGCAGTTCCTATTTGTGAGAAGCTGAGTGGCAAGGATGTCAAGTGAAATCAAGGAAGCCCAGAATTTGGGAAAATGAACTCTAAATTACCTCCTTTTTTTTTTTTTAATCTTTAGTGGACAGGAAAAGAACTGGAAGGCAAAGAAGCCAGAGGCATGTGCGAAGAATCCCTTCACAGTTTTTAAATTTAATTCCTTAATGCCATTCTCATTAAAAAGTTTTTTCTGCCAAATGCTGTTTGCTCATGCCTTCAAACTGTCTGCATTAATGATGAGTAACTCTTCTGCAAGCTATTTACATGTTGCCTTGTCACTGCCACAGACAGCAATTTTATAAAGTGTGAGAGAAAGAAAGAGAGAAAACTTGGGGAGTGAATTCACAAATAGGGCCTCTCTACTCACCGCAAATGACCACGCAATATCGCAGGACAAATGCTTTCAGCACGTGGATCAGGAAAGCATCCCTGTGGGCCTATTATAATGATTTGGCACAGGTAGGTTTTTGCAGAAGTCACCAACTGACGTTCTGTTGACTACTACTCTTGCAACGCTCAGCTCCTTTCTTGAGACACCATTTTCTGAGATACTCAACCATCTAGTCAGTGGGAACCAGAGCACGCTTTCCTGGATGCATAATCTTGCGTTGACTAAAGAGGCAGTTCAAGTCAAGCAATGGCACCACACAATCTCACTTGCCCCATACAATATGATTGTCCCTATTGCCATTTTTCACTCTACCAACTCTATCATTTTCAGTTGTTTTTTTTCCAGCAAAGGCCAGAAAATTTCTTCCAGACCACAGGAACAGATCATGCAGCCTAATCGGTCCAAACAGGTTCCCGGGGGACCCATCAGACACGCGACCGTTTTGTTGCTGACTCCCTGTCTACTAATGCTTTTGGGTAACTATCGGTAAACACACTTGCAATTGGTTCAAGAACAGAGAGACGCAAGATGAATGAGACAAAAATCAGCATTTTGCAGAAATCTACAGACATGCTGGCATCAGGTATAACCATGTTGAAGCTCACTGTCACAGACTCACACTTCTTCCCAATACTAATAGTTCATTTCAGCCCCAAATCCAAAGTTCTCTGAAGTGGGAGAGCCAAGGTCACACTGAGCTGGACGTGACCAAGCAAGGAACAGCTCAGCTCACTGTTCTTTGAACTACAACCCTGTTCAAACCAACAGTGTAAACCATGGGGCTTCACATCCTCGTGCCCACTTCCACACCTGCAGCCCCCCAGGCACCTCCCTGATGTGCCCCTGCCT
>NW_009630429.1:33495-37215 GCF_000690535.1 Cariama cristata
TCCACCCTCCGGCGCCTGCCATCCCAACTCCCAACATCGGCAGCACGCAGGCATTTCCTTTTGTTTCCACTTCTAAGAGGTCTTATAAGACCACAAATGCTCACAAAGCACATCTACTGATCAATGCAGGCCTTGACTGTCCCAAAAAAGCTTGCCTAGAGAGGATAAACCATCAGTGTCTCATGAAATGATAGATGCAGGTTCAATCTTACCCACTTGCACTCTGGCTGTACTTTATATTAAACGACTATCGGATAAGCTACACAAAATTAAGCACTACTTGGAAGACCACATACAAACTGGAAAACACAAAGCCACTGCCGATGCCAAAATCAGTTGCTTTCACACCAATTATAAAGCTCCATGCCAATGTGCAGTAACAACAGGTTGCCCATTACTCATATTTAAACACTGAGCAGGAACTAAGGATGTATATTTTACAAGGATAGAGGTAAAAAAAAAAGAAAAAAGGAGTATTGAATACACAGGCTCTGTGTGTTGCTGGCACAATTAGTTTCGAGTAGTACATTAATACGTGTATTTACGGCAGCCACAGTGATCCCTGCTGACCTGACAAAATCTTTGAATCAATCAAACAAATACCTGGACAGTGCTGCTTTGGTTGATGCACCGCGGGTGCAACTTCAGTATAGTTTCTGGAAATCTGGCTGGGCTAAGCACCAGGTTTGGCGAGATGCACGTCCAGACCCGCCTGCCTGCACCCGTGCTGACGCCACGCGACCCAGATTCCCCAGTTTGGGCAAAAACGAGACCGATCTGGAACTGGTAGCAGCAGAGCTATATCCTGCAGAGACAGATTTTCAAATTTCAGGGCTGCATCGCACTAGCTGAACGACACACTTTTCAAGACAAAATGGACTATCACTGCAGGGTGCTGCGTCATAGTATAAGCACACTTGGAGCTTCAGCAGGCTTTGCGACATGCTCTGTTGAGTACGCACATACTTGGGGTAGACACAGCCCCTCTCCACGGAAAAGCAAGGAATAGATGGAGAGCTGGATGGGCACGCAGAAAGAAACCTAGCTGGAGGGTGAGTGTGCATTTGTACTATGTACATACGTTATTAATTTTAATGCTAGCCTTTAAAATTGGGTACATTTGGAATACCAGCTATGTACCACCACAAGCCATGTGGAGTAAACTCTGAAGAAATGAATTAAAAATGCCGTTAATTTTTCCACGGGTTAGAGTGAGATTTTACTTGCTCTACAGATTCCCACGGAGACTCGTTTGAGAGAACTAATGAAACATTAATGCCTGCAAAAGATTTTTAAGAGTGGTGCTTTAGGAACTATTTGGCTTTGATGAAAGGTTTGACTGCCTGATAACCCCAGAGCCTGCAGTTATAGTACAATATTTATAAATGGAAGAGACATTTACAGCCTCATAAAAGCTTCTGTTTATTGTTATCAAATTGCAGTGCTGCACTGAAACATTAATATGTAGCTTAACCTGTTTCTTGTAGCTTTGTTATGAGAACAGATTAAGTAGCTGAGGAGGCATAATGGGCAGAAAACGAGCAAATGCCAAGTGACAGGGACACTGTATGACAATGGAAGAGGACGGTCCAAGCGCTGCTACCAAACCCGTAGCCTGCCTTTGGCTCTCGAGATACCCAGCTCAAGGACACGGACAGGTTGCAACTCCAGTGCAATGTTTCCTGTGAACAAGAAATCGCTTTACACCAAATGCTCTGAGGCTCTAGGACACAGCACGGATCACAAATCTCACTAAAAGAGGTCTGATCAGAGTACTGGGGAGTGACTGGGCCAAGACATTCCCCTGGATGTCCTCGTGCTTAGCAGATGTCCATCCATTTCTCCCTCGGCCCCAGAACTGACTCGTTCTGGTACCCTGCTCTGCTTCTGCTCCACCTTCCAGTACTTACATCTACAGGGACTGAATAAACGTACAAGAAACAACATCAGATCGGACTGAGTAGACTCATATCTGGGTCCTGAAATGGGCAGGGTTTGGTGTGGGAGATGGGTCACGAGCTGTCCTGGATGTCTTTGAAAATTTCCAATGCTTAGGTAAGTTTCGGTTAGGACCCCAGCGCCTTGGAAATGCAGCAACCAACACAGCAGGACAATGGAAAGAGGACGTGGCTGTGAAAACTTGTTGTCCCTGTTCCACCTGAAATATAGAACAGCAGCCTCTGATGCTCTGCACAGTTGCTGGTGAATCAGAAATAGCGTGATACTTCATTTTCCTCTCTGATGGATGCATACACATGGCAGTCTCTGAACAAATGTATTTCAATTTAAAACATTGTGAGTTCATAAAGGCATGCAGAACTGACATTGATGCTTTTATTGTCCAATCAGCTCAACATATAACCTCTCTCCTTCAAGGAAAGTCTTGAGCAAATAGACCCTGCAATGTGATGTGAAGGCTAATGAGCGTAGTCCTTGTCTGGCTAAAACTGGCAGAAAAACTCTACAGTGGCTGCTTCTTCCTTTGAGATGCCCAAGGTGGCTCGTGGAAGTCGTAGTTCTTTGCCTTGCTTGTGGCCCACACTCCTGCTACAAACTACATCTTCCCTAAAGCATTGTGGTTATGTTGGTGGCAGGCTGTGTCGTACAGTTTGGGTACATATATTTTAGCATAGCATCTCTTTGGAAATACCAGTACTTCAGGAGACTTTGCCCAGACGAGATGGAAAGGGCTGGAAATACAGGTTACTAGAAGAATGCACACTTGAATCTCTTACTGAATTAGCTTGGAATGAAAATCTATAGATCCCTACAATTTCAAACATTGAAAGTGACCCAAAATGGAATTTTCAGCTTTTCCACTGGAAGCAAAATGCCTTTAACAATCCAGAAGGAATCATATTTTCTGCTGAAATATCTTTCAGATCTAAATTTCTTGGCCAGCTCTATGAATTCCTAAGAAACCAGTCTTCCTCAATCCCATAACTATTTTGGAAAGCCTCTTTTTTTTTTTTTTTTTCTTTCCCCTACCCCCTGAGAATGAAAATCTGCTGTTTCATATTTCAATCATCTTTTTTGCTAAAACCTGTTAGGCAAAACATCAGTGAGACACTATAAAGGTCCTCAAAGTCTTTTCAGCATATACATCTCAGGGCCTTTAATGCAGTTAGCGCTCGTGCTGTGGGAGGGCTTTGTATTCCACGTTTAGCACTCTGGATTACAAGTAGCAGCGAGTCCTACAAACCAGAGGTCCAACACACTGCAGAAGTGCTCCTCGTGGGTATCTATGTAAAGAGTTGAGCAAGGTAATCGTAGAAAACTGTATGCCTCAAACTCTTCCACAGGCTAATGGCACAAAAATAATGAACTGGGGAAGTCATTAAAAAAATATGAACTCAGTTGAAAGATTCACTTTTCTTTATGGAAGGACAGAGGTTCTAGCAACACCGTGAATATATGAATACATAAAGCTACCTGCTAGGCTGCCTATTCCAATGTGGGTTAAACCTAGCTAAAACAGAAATGTTTACTCACTGGTCTTCATTTACAGCAGAGAAGACAGCAATCCTCAAGTCGTGTCTGTGCACTAACAGAACCAGAGCCGGTCAGGAGTCTGTAGGAGCACCTCCACGGCTACACACCGCTGGGTCCCACCACGGACGTGGATGATCAGAATGAGTTCTCAGATTTGTAGGACAACAGGAAACAAGGCCAGAAGAAACTCCCAGTAATTGTCTATCCATCTTCCTCCCCATCCATCTT
>NW_009630430.1:0-2724 GCF_000690535.1 Cariama cristata
AACCTAGAAGGAAAAAAAAAGCAAAGGAAATACAAAATAAAGCAAATAACAGGAAATCTTACCTGTACTTTTTGGCATCAACAGATGAGCAATCTATTCAAGTCTATCAGACAAATCAAAGCAGATTCATATGAGGTCTATCTGAGTAAAAGATCCATCCTGATCCTGCTGGGCGGCTCTAAATGAAACGGTGAGATCCCGGGCAGCCCCACAGTGCCCGCTGAGCCGTGCAAAAAACGGGGGGATGCCCAGCTCCGGGTACCCCGGCACAGAACGGGCAGGATCGCCCAGCAGCCCCATCGCCAGCTGACAAGGAGGTGCTCAGCTTCATGTGGAGCCTGAACTCTGGAGCTCTCGAGAGGTGTGCTCCACACATGGAAGCAAGCACAGCACCTTTTCCCTTTTGTTTGGAGAGACTAAGCTTGGTGATGACAAGCGTGCCAGGTGAAACAGCTTTGCCTCCAGGAGGTCTCAGATCCAAGAAGCAAGCACAGCACCTTTCCCCTTTTGTCTGGAGAGACTAAGCTTGGTGATGACAAGCCTGCCAGGTGAACCAGCTTTGCCTCCAGGAGGTCTCAGATCCAGCCCTCTGCGCTGGTGTTACCAGCAATTGAAGGCTGTATATGGACAAAGCAAAGTCAAACAATTTACGCACATACTTTCAGATCCATTTATTCCCTTTTGCCATGTACACCCTCTGCAGTTATTCCACTTTCTTCCCCTTTTCTCCGGCATCAGTCACTTTGACAGTTTCCTTTCATTTCTCACTGAGCCAGATATTCAAATCATTTTCTTCACAGGGGTGAGCTTTGCAGGGAAATCAGAGTAGGAGATAGCCTCTGTTCCTCAGATGGCAGCAAAAAGTCTCTGAAGGACAGTTGACAGCTGTTCACGAAAATGGAAGATCACACAATTTTCCCAAATGTTTTGACTGGTTTGGAAGTTAACAGGAAACCACAGACAGATCCAACTTGCTTGCTCCGGGGGTAACTGAAAAAGCTGAAATTCAGACCCACCACTGATCTCAGCCTGACAACTACTAGGCTCAGAGCCTTCAATGAGAAACCCCGTTGCAGCTCTTCGGAGTTATGTCAACAGGGACTTCTCCTACCATTGCTTGTGCATCCAGACAAGGAGGAATGGGAGGCTCATTAAGCTTCCTCAGGCTTATAGCAAGGAGTCCATTTCCAAGTTTCTCAATTCCATGATATATTTACTCTGAAAGCACAAAAGTCTAAAAAAAAGAGAAAAAAAATATTTACTGTTAGATTGTTTAATTTGCTGTTACAACTGAGTCAGCAGTTGCCGCTTGCTTTTAATGACAGAATATACTATTTTGTACTCACTGAAGGATATCCTTAGCACATAAGATTTGGTTATAACTACGAACCAGTGTCTTTAAACCAAAAATAGAACACAGAAATAAAATCAAAGAGGAGTGAGAATTTAAATCAATCTTGAGATAAGAAAAGCAGTTAGTCCAGGAGGCACCTAAGGTGAATTGAAAGTCAGGTCCCCAGAAGGAAAATCTGGATCCAAATAAAAGTGCCTCATCCAAAAATATTCTCCCAATTCCTTCCCTGGAGGGTTTTGCAGTCATTAGACTCCTTGCCTCCTGATCCAAAATGTCTCTGCATCCTGCTTGACTAAAAATGGCCCAGGCACTTAGCTCCTGCTAAACCCCTTGAGAGGCCAGAAACTAAACAAAGTGATACCTAAGCCCACCAGAGGAAATCAGTCCAATAAAGCACGCTTCGTTCACGTGTAACACATGAAAGGCTCAAACTCCTCGCAAGCGCAGCGAAAGCTGCTTTCATTTTTAAATACATTCTGAAGAGAAGTCCTGACTGATGGTGGTGGCCACCCTTATCCTCATTTTAGCACAAGCTGAACGGTTAGAGGACTTGCACAGGGAGGGGGAGATTTGGACTCTAGGTCTGCTCAGCCTGGAGAATGAAACTTGTATGTCTCCTTCTCCAACTTCCCTTTGACTGGAAAAGTCCCAGTTCAAATTCCCTAAAACTGCAGAAAAATTGAAGCTGAGCTCCCTGCTTCCCAGATCACTACACAAAAGCAGTGGTGCGGTCATCACCAGAGGCTGTCTCATCTCTCCCTGCAAGCCAGCAAGTGCCGGGGCCACCACTCTGGGGTACGTCACCCTCCATCCTTCCCTAGCCCTTGGACTTGGAGTCCATTCTCGGATCTAGCACCCAAAAACTAAGTGGGACACCATCTAAGAGGCTGCGTAGCCTTGAACCAAGGAGGTGCTGTTTTGTTACTTGGGAAAATTTCCTCTCGGGGTTGTTTTCAATTATTATGTCTATTCTGGTTTTACGTGCTCACTATCATATAGTCTAAAACAACATGTAAATTATTTTCTCCTATGTATTAACTTCTGATAAGTAATCAGCCAACAACAATTAGTGCCATCCAGACAAGCTAAAAGCAAAGCAAGCAAACATTTTTTCTACATTCATTTGGAAAGTTATATTTTAATACCTAAGGACTGATAGAGTGTAAGTACTACCCAAAGATGTTCATTATACAGTTTTTCAGCAGGTCAAAAGTTTCTGAAGACCTGAAATAAGTTAGGCATAAAGAGACCTTACTGGATGGATAAAATGATAGTGCTGGTTTATTTATCAACCTACAATCAAAGTGGTGAAGACAGATTTTAGTCCGGCTGAGAAGAGCTAAACCGAAAGCTAAGCAAAGACAAATTTC
>NW_009630430.1:2755-47327 GCF_000690535.1 Cariama cristata
CTATCTTTTCTAAAACACTCACTTGCCCAATTCTCTTTAATTCTTGTAAATCCATATCACCAATATATCTTGTTATACCAATATTGTCACTGACTGTTTTTATAAAGCTACATGCTTCTTCGCAGACTGATTCTGATTACTGGGAATGAAGTACAATCAGTTCTGAGCGGCATCTTTCAAATCTGTGACGTGCTTTCAAAACAGCATACAGGTGGCTGAGAGGTTCACTTAATACTTCACTTATAGCCTTCCTATTCCACTGCATTTTAAGTAGTGTTTGATTATTGTATATTTCATTAAAATGATGAGTAACATAAAGTTGTTAGAACAAATTGTCCTTCATCAAACGTGCCATCTAATGAACAATGATGTTGCAGTCATATTTTTCATTAAGGTTATTCCACTGTTATCTCTGTTTTTTGGAGTAGAATGGAAAGTGTTTAGTCAGTCAGTTCATGCCCTGCTGGTTACTTCTGTAAGTCACACATCAATGCCTGTGTGCCCTCGAAAAAAATCCTGCTGTTGCTCCACGTCTGTGTTCCCATATTATCACAAGGCCTCTGCTGAGACTGGGGTCTCCTTACCCTGGGCTGAACACAAACCTGCTGCAAGAACCTCGCAGAGCGTGATCTGGCAGGGACTGGGTCTGTTTCTGGGATAATGCACAAAAAATAATTCAAAATGGGTGGGCTGTGAGGGCAGAGCAGTACCATCAGGGACTCTCCATCCCTCTTTCTGAGACTGGCCCCTGTGTTCCCCCCGACAAAGGCTGGATGCTGCCAGGGGTTCCTCCTGGGAGGTGGTGTTTCAAGTATCCTAGTCCTTTCCTGGATCAAACATAACGTCTTTGCTGCAAAGAACACATGGCGTAAAGCAATAAGTACCACATATAAAAGAACAGTGGAGCGACTCACGCAAGGCCACAGAGCAGGTTAGCCATCAAACAAGTACTAAAGCCCTTCTCACCTGACTCCCGGCCCAGTTCAATGTGCCTGGCATACATTACCAGGGAGTTAGAATTCCTGTAGATAACCCATAGCACCACGCAATGAATTCATTATGCATAATTCTGCTTAATATGACATATTTCGGTCCTCACAACATCCTCCAGCCTCCTGATCCACCCAGGAAATCAGCTACCCTGTATGTCCCAGGCTTTCCTAAGTAATCAGCACAGCATGTTGATTGTCGATTCATAACATGGTTGTAAACGGACAATTTGACACCTACTTTCAACGAATTCTTGAAATCTGCTCTTCACAGGTGTTGCCAGTAAAGAAGCTTAAATCTTTAGTATGAGAAATGAACACAAATGTGATGATGAATAAAACCAAATTGGATTTAGTTTAAATCGAATTATCTTTGAATAGAGACTCACAAATAACTGCTTTTGCTTGTTTGCCCCTTGTCAATACTTCACATGTTGCTATTTCTTTAGGAAGTCAACAGAGTGCAGAAAGAGATATAAACAGACTGTCAGACTTGGTGCGTGCAGCCCAAAGGAGCATAAAAATCTTTCTTTTTGCCACACTCATACATATCTTTTCACTATTCTAAATGTCACCAGTGCTGTACTGAAAAATGATTCAATACAGTGGAACATCCTATTTCATGCTGTTTGATTTCTGCTGTGTGGTATTTTTACTACAGATTAGTAGCTTGGAAAAGTGACTGGAGTTGTGTGGTTTCTTAGTTCAAGCCCATTCAATACTGTGTGCTTAAAAAAGATCAGCTACTGCTTTATCCAACTATTGATTTCTGAATAACAAATCAAATCACCCTCTATTTACATAACATTGGCAGATAAGTATATGATGGGCCACCAAGCAAGACGTCCGAGATCAATACGCTGATCAAACAGCAATTATTACTCAGCAGGAGAGGAGATCTCCAGAAGGCAAAGTGACCTCATAGCGGTACACCTCTGTACATGAGCAGTAAGGACCAGGTGCTCACTGCTTCATTAAAACACCTTTTGTATCTGTCTTTTGGCTGAGAGGGGATTAGGGAGATCTGTGGGCTCCTAACAATCTGGTTTTTGATCACAATTCATCTTTTCTGAAGGACCTATCACAGCCTTGGTTGAAAGAAGCTAAGCCTGCTACTCTCTTTTCCGTACCATTGCACACCTACTGCAAGATTGAATTTGGATTCATTTTTCTGTACAACTTTGACTTACCTAGGCACTCATCCGGGCCCTTAAGAGAGAGGCTGCTTTCTACTGGAGCTAGGAGGTCCCACAGTCCAAGTAAAGCAAGACACTTTGCCTAACCCTCCATGGGCCTCCAGTTTGTCTCACTCTTCTGTTTTCCTGCCTGTTCACCCCTATAGAGCTGCCAGATCTCTTCTGGGCACCTTCTGAGCGTAGTCAGCTCCTTGTCTTTGAGAGAAAGACTGGAGTCAGCTAACAGGAACTGCTCTGGGCAGGCGGTATGGATAGGGACTGTCACAATTTGGGACTGTCAATCCACGACAGCCCCAAGCACTTTCCTGGAGAGACTTGTGCCTCCAACATCCCAACTTGTCCTCGTGCTAGATACCTCAGGACATGAGAAACATTTCCTACAAAAACACACAGTTTTGGTGGATTGCAACACATTTCATTGTTTTGGGTACTTTGAACTGAAAAGAAAAGCATACAGTTTTTAAAAGCTGATGGCCACTCAATGGGTCCTGACCCTCGAGAAGGATAATGTGAATGTGGCCAGTATGTACCAAAGGGGGCCAGTAGTGTATGTGCAAGCCACTCTCCATACTACACACCTACAAAGGAGTCTTCAAATAACTCCATTTCAAAAATACCGGTAAATGTATGGCCCAAAGTTCTCCTTTGTATCATCTGCAAAGACAGTGTAGATGAGGCATTTAGACAGAGAGTAGGTAGGTCACCTTAGAAAAGCCTACATGGGGATACATGAAATATATTTGAGGTACAGTAACTTAGGGATTGCTTAAGAAAAATCCAACTGGCATTTAAATTGCGGAAACTGTTGCATTTTTAGATGGTAACAGATCATCACTGTTGGTCTGTAAATATGGATTTATTAAAAAAGCTGTGCCTTGACTGGCTAACTTACAGATCAGAAGATCCAGTAGACAAGAGGACTCTATTTTATTCTGGGAACAATATTTGCCTTGTTACCCAGGCTCCTTCTCATCTGCAATAAACATAAAATCACTACAAATCAAAATTCGGTATTTTTACACAATAAAATCAAGTTTTTCTCATAACCCTCTATTTCTGAACCAGTAGAACAGTCCCACGGAGTAATGATTCTGTATGGGCATTTCAAAAATATCACAAGGACAGCTTAATGTCTTGGAAAGCTTGAGGAGTCCATGGCATAACCACTGTTACACAGCTGCCCCTTCATGCTGCAAAATAGTTTCAGTATCATTCCCAGCACCTAGTACAAAGAGTCATGGTTTTAGTGCTGTTCAGTCCTCCCACACCCTCATCTGATGTGTTTTCTCTGCAGGAGGGTTGTGCTGCTCATTACGGTACAATGGATACTTGTGGAGGGCTCATCATGTTGTAACGAGCATCTGGCCAGGCGTGGGGAGAGGGATGCGTTCTTGCTGCATGCGGGCAGTGATGGGGGGAAGGTTACACTTCGAGTTGTTGGCACTGCTGTTGATACTGTTGATAGCATTTGCAATGAAAACACTGTCATTAACAAAATATTTTCTCCACCCTTCTTTATTTCTTATGACCCGAGAGCTGGCAGTGAAACAGGGGAATTCCACTGCTCACAGATTTTAAATGGTAAGAGAGATGATGTTTTCAAATGACCTTTTTGTAACACATTTTGAGAAGTTTGCCTTATGCTTCACTGCAGAGTTTGCATTTTTTAAAGACTGTATCCATGTGTTCTGGATTGGTAAGGAGATTTCTTCCTAGTGCAGCAGCTTTAAAAGTCTTGTTTGTTTGCAAGTCTCTGTGCCAGTATCGGTCGATATTTTCCACCAGTACTAAGAAGTTCAAACATGATTGTATTTACCAACTTAGTATTGAGTAAAAGATAGTACGGAGAGAACTTTGAAAGGAGAGTAGTGCATGAAATGGACAATTGCAGTTCTGCAGAGTAGAAAAGACCATTCTAAATGAGGGACATCCGTAGCCCAAGTTACTTTGCCATCCAGCTCTGAGGTAGAAAAATATTTCTTACATCTGGCCTCAAAAAGGACATTCCAACTCAAGAAAAGTATTAATGAGCCTAGCCCAATATTGTTTGACTTATCTCAAACAAAAAGAATCATTTATTTTTCATAAACTGTAGATAACTATTCTTTTAAAAATATATGCAACATTCATTTTTAAAAGCCTGTGATTGCCACCTTTAAGACTCCTTTGTGGACTGAGCTGACAAAACAGATAGAAGTTAGGAGAGGATCTAGCCATGTGTCTTGTCCTTTTCTAATACAATAATCTCCAGCATTTCTCACTGTTTGAGTGGTTTGCACAGTTTATAGACAGCTCCAAGTTGGAATTGCAGGGGAGATGCCCTGTTACTGTTAATACCAGGTCTTCATTTAACCCAGCAGAGAGGTTGTGCATCCAAAAGGGCCTTCCATAACTCTTCTTGTAAAGGCTGTGCCACAATTGTCCCATTGCACCCACAATCACCATTAAAACTTCCTCTCAAACTTGCTATTAAATGATTATTCAAAATGTTTCTCTGGTTAACTGTGCTTAGTCTGCTCGTTTCACTAGCCTCACAGTCTTCCGCAGATGCTTGCAGGCTAATGATGTATCAGGATGGGATATAATTGTGTGCCTGGTAAACATATAGTGCCCTTCTATTAAAAAAAAAAAAAAAAGTGGAGGTGTTTTAGAAGCACGTTAGCAACTCGCCTGAATGCATATGTTTTGAAATTCTGCTGTCACTCCCTGCTGAAAACAAGGTATAAAAGTCTAACCTGGGACTGAAGTATTTGAAGTTGCACACAGTCTGTTGGGTTGCAATGCTTTAACAGAACAACTTAACAAGTTACTGACTCCACAGAACTTAAATTAAATGTAACTCATCACCAGTATAACTCGTTATTATAGTGGAATTTCACCAGAAATATGAATAGTTTCTTAGAAGATTTTTCTCTTAAAAGAATGGAGCAGCTTGGATTCTCTTTTAATCAACTTTACACTGAGATTTCACAATTTTTACAGCAGAGTGCAAGCCAGGGAAAAAACAAGTTCTGCACTCCCATACACAGCCCGAAGTTGGGGTTGAAATGCTAAGATACTAAACACTGCATGAAGAGTACTTCTAATTACGTCTCTGAAGATCATATTTTCTTGGCTCCCCTTTGTCATAAAGTCAGTCTTACCAATTTAAGATACTAGCAACCGATCCTGACCATGTAATCTCGTGTAAGAAATGCCAGCATAAAGGAAAGAGGAGAATCTCTGGTGCTTTGCTCGGCTGTGACGGCAGTTTTGCAAGAATCTGTAATGCTGTTATTCCTCAAGAATCGTATTACCACACTTGCAGCTGTTTGTGAAAGCATTCTTTCTCTCCATTTGCCATCCTTCTGCTTAAATAATCATGTGTGTACGTGTGCATGTATATATGTTTATACAAAACCATTTGCAGTATTATAAATGTCAGAATTAGAACTATCCTAGCATTTGTAATATTGCCAAATTTTCCAATATTGTCAAAATCACATCCATTCATACAGAAGTTTTTCAAACTAAGCATCCATCTCAAGTTCCTCTATTTGCAAAAAATGTTGTGGGTTTTGCTACAGGGATCTTTCTTCGTTGTTTTGGGGATAATGAAATATGGTGAACAAACAGAAGAAAAACAAAGCCTTCAAAAACAATCAAAAAGCTGACCTACTTAGCACAATCCAGGGAAGTTTGAACGCAGTCTCAGGATAGAGTACATCTATTGCTTTTTGTCAGGGAAGATAGCAGAGATGTCTGAGTACTGTGAGCAAAAATAAACTTCAGTTCTGGTCAATGCATGCTATGGGGGGCACAGCCAAGCTCCTCGATTTCGCTGTCACTGGTGCAGGATCCACCGCACACACCCTGGAGGGCAGCACCCCCAGCAAACTGGGGGATTTCCAGATATCTGGCAAAAGCAGCACAAGCTTGAGGGCAAGAGGAGCAATCTCATTCCCTACAGCTTGATGCCCCAGGCGGCTACCCGCTTTGCTTATGCTCAGACCAGTTGTGCGGTACAAATGGGAGAAAGGAGGAGATGGATATCCTGACAAATTCATAGGTCTGGCGTGCTCATCAGGACCTGCAAGTCAGCAAGCCTTGCCTGAGGTCTAGCATCGAGTGGGAGACAGAGCTATTGACAGTGTTGCGTTGTGGTAGAAAGCTTAAAAAAATTATAAGGTCATGCTAAACTGATTTTTTTGTTGTTGTTGAGTATGGCTATTTATTAACTGAAACATTCAAATGATAAGATTGTGGGGTAATACTCCCAGTTCTACTGAAAGCATAGAAAAGAAATTTCACGGGACACAGGCTGTCCCGCAACTTCTTGGAGTGCGTTACAGACCATATTTTCTTTCCCAGAAGGCTGTTATCCAGTTACACAGGAACATTTTCTATATTTGATTCTTGATGAGAGAGAGAAAGGAGTTGAAAATGTAGGTGGCAAAAGGCAGCTTGTGTTCTAGGAGCCTCTCACCTCGCCCCGGAGGAGTAAGGGCAGAGTAAGCACCATGGACTTCACGCAAATGGATTTCCCAGTAATGGTGTGTGGGTGACTACTCACTTACAAGGCAGAGAAAGTAAGGCAGAGGGAAAGCAGGTCTGGATTTTCTGCCAGCTGCAAAGCAGGGAAGCAACCCCATTGACGAAATGGTCATCCCTAGCCTCTGCCTGCTGGGCACAGTCTGCTGGGGCCGAGCAACGAAGGTGGAGTCTCTCATGTGGAAACCGAGGTGCCTCATGCCGTGTGACCCAGAAGACAGCCAAAAGCTGCCTCATATTCAAGGGCTCATCTGTAATTGTAAATCAGAGCAAATCTAGTTTGTAATCTTAGAAAATAAGCACATTTTCTCCTGTCCTGGAGAGCAAGTTTTATTCAAGAAAACTTTACAGTCTTGTTTGAAGCTGAACCCGTCTTTCATCTGCAATAAGGGTAATTGAGTAGAAGAAACAAAGGCATCGATTTATTCTCATGCCTCCTGCTAGGTCTTTTCTTTGACTAGTCAGTTGGCTAAGTGTTAATGACATAGATGGTCCATGACTACTGCCAAGATTTTTCTAAATGTTGTTGACAAGCTGAAGGGCAACACGTTGTGTGGATAGCGGGTCAGACTTAGAGAAATCTCAGTTCCAGGCTTCCAGTGCACATCTGTGTTACAGCTATCAAGTTTGTAATTCATGTTTGCCATTTAAGAGCAACAAAATCGCATACATGATTTATTAAAGAAATGATAAATAGAGTCATTTTGGATCTTGAGCAATGATAATGATGAAGTAACGGAAATTACAATCCAAGAACCAAAATCTATTTGGCAGAAATAAAAAATAAAACCTTTCTTTCTGTATTAAGGGGCAGGAGGTACAGAGTCTCATGCATCCAATGGGAGACGAGACTATGTATTTTAAGTATGGCATGCAACCACCTCTGTTTACAATTCAGACTATGCCAGCTTTTAACTTTCAGCTACAACTTCCACAAATTATCCCTTCTTTCCCAAGTGGAGTTTGTCAGCAGTTGCAGTAAGATAACCGGATAACGTAAATCATACACTACCTCAAGAGCTTAAAAATTTTAAATATTTTCCCTTCCTTCCTTCCTGTCCCCCAAAGGAACCATTCATTTAAACTTATTAAAATCTAATTATTTTGTTGTTCCCTAACATTGAATGAAATTCAGGGAAGGACATGAAACCAATAATGTGATCACTTAGGTGTGCAAAAGAATTTGTTGCATTTTTTTGAGGGGACTCATTTGTGAGGAGTTTCCTATACTTCTGTTAGCAGAATTGTGAGGCTTTGCTACTTTTTCCATTAATACACTGAATTATAAAATTTGGAACACAAATGTAAGACAATTCATTTAGTAACCTGTCAAACTCCACCTTTTCATCAAAAAGTTGTCCAGGAGCCTGAACTCTGATCTGACACAAAATAAATCTGTCACAGAATATCCCTTCTGTGTCTCACAAATAGAAACAAATGGTGATTGTCTCTTACCCCACACTGATGGGGGGAAAAATCATCTTCCTTGGGGACTAGGACAGAAGAGGATAGTAAATGGCATAATCTGAATATTGAGACAGTCTTAGCAGAAAGTATAAAATAAGATATTGAGGAAGTCGGCACGATGCACTGCTATATTTGGTGAATAAAAAGACTGAGGGGACTCAGAGCACAATGATGAAGTTGTAGGTGCATGGAGAGAGGGACTTTTCATGGCTTATGAACAGAGTAGGACATGATGAGAACTATCAAAAGGCGGCTGCACTGAGCAAGGAGCAATGAAGATACAGGTCAGCTATAGACCCAGAGGTTTGTCCGAACTTCACACCAGAGTGGTAGCACACAGCACATAACCGTGGACGACTCATTTACCCTTACACAGTATTGAGAGTGCAACCCACAGTGGGGCAAACCCACCATTTTGTGGGTGGACAAAGGCCCTTCCTTGCTTGGCAAAGCCGCTCCCTGTGCCTCCAGACAGACACTCAACTCCTGGGACGTTCAGTCAAGTACGCAAAGGAGTGTCACCGAGTTTCATTGTACATTTCTACAAAGGAGGGATGGGGTAAATAAAAGGTCATTTATTCACTTTTGACTTCATTGTTCCTCATATGAGTGTTTGATGTTGTAATTTCACGTTTTTGTAACAACTTACAGTGAACACTTTTAACCTTACCACACCAGGTGAACATGATGTGATTGCAGTTAACAGAGCCACATCACTCAAGAGCAAGGCTGGTCATGCCAAACACCTTTCCATGACATCATCTGTTTGTGCGTACCACATCACCCATGTCATCTCAGCAGATAAATGCATTTTATGTTGCATTGGCACTACTTTCACACTTCTCGCTTTGAAAATTCAGGCTGTCCCAGAACCAGAGACTGCCCCTGTTTTCTCCAAGAAAAGACAAAATTAAAGAAATCTTAAAGTTATTAAAAGACTGTTGTGACCTTAACACCTGGGATCTCCAGTTTAGAAACACAGGTTGCCTGTCCCACTTGGAAGAAGGAAGCGGGCACATATGTGCAGGGAATCACATAAAGACTAAGACTAAATGACAAAGAAATCTTGCCAATATGGGCTTCAGACTGACATGGGTTTTGTAGGGCTATTGATACAGGGTATTTTGCCTGCAGGTGCCTTTACTGAGAGGGTCCTTCTTGTAATACATGGATGACCACAGTATCATTATATGTTTGTGCCCATTAAAAAATATATGGAGGATTACCTAGCTCCTCAGTACTTCCATAGACTCCCACAGTCTTAGGAAAAAATCTCCATGTTTTGAGGAAAGAAAAAGGGATTTCCTCTCTCCTTTTTTAGAGCATAATTTGTAGCTCTTTGAAGCTCTTTAGGGGGTTGATATGTTACCAGTTCTAGCAGAACCAGTTCCTGGTATCACACCAGAAAAAATAAGATAAAGAGGACCAAGAAAGTAAATCCCGTCACTTAAGATTTTTTTTCCAAAGGTATGGCCAGCAGGAGTAGACAGATGTACCTTTTACAATAAGCAAGAAAAAGAGAGTAATGAGTTATTTCTACTAGTCATATCTTGCCAGAAAATACACTTCTTTCCCCAGAAAAAAAAATCCATCCAATTTGTCCATCAACATTTGTATTGCACTGTTTTCCTATTGTTGTAGGAATAGAAGAGCTGGTCCAATAATAAACTGAACATCATTGTCATTATTTGTCAAATAGGACAGCTGATCCATAGTGCTTACTCACTGAAACCAAAATTTAGCAACTGCAAAATTTACTGAAAGCTAACTTAACCATGAAAAATAATGATGGTATTATGCCTGTTATTATTTGAAGCATTGCAACACAAAAATTAAAATCCTTTGAAGATGTCCATGTTTACAAAACCAGTAGACAGAAAACATGAGTTTGTTGGCCCCGAAACAAACTAATGAACAAGTTTAGTGTGGGTTTTGGCAGTTTCTCACGGCACACAGTGACTATGACCAAAAAACCTTCCAGGTTTGGGGTTTTTTTCCATGCTTACCTTTTCTAGACTCTAGTGGCTCCATGAGCGCTCAGTGTTGTAACCCAGAAAGATCCTCTAACTGGAAGAGGTACGGTGAGATCTCTACCATCTCAGACTGCTCTGCCACAGTTCATATGAAGTGGACAGGACCAGCTTGGATTTGGAATGGACCTGGGCTGACCTGCTAAAAATCCACTCTCACCAGCAGTCACGCCAAACAACTTCCAGCCGTTTCTGTGTGACCGTTCTGGTGCCACGTCAGTGACTTGAGGCTTCCCCGTTGGAGTTACCGAACTCCAGCTGTTTTCTGAGCGCTAACCCCCAGAGCTCATGCCCTGTCAACATCTCTAGTCTAACCACCCATCCTGCTTTAGTGCTCTGAACATATACCCTTCCAGAGGAGGGAACGGGGAGGTAAGCCTCTCACAGGGCTGTAGCCGCTGGAGTTGAGCACACGCGTTACGCGGTGCAGAGCCGGTTATGTCACTGTACGAGCAGCCGGGCACGGAGGGAGCTCTCTCCCACCGAGGAATCCCGCTGAAGCCAGACAAAGTGAGAGTGTGAAAAGCTTCCGGCAGGAGGGAGGCAGCTTTCAAACGTCTTTTGTTACGCCATCTGCTCTTTGCTGATATCTATCAGAGCATTTATATACCTAAAATGAAAGATACTCTTGCAAATAAATCAACAGGGTTCGTACCACTGTACAATAGTGATATAATTAAACATGTCTTGAGAAAAGTTTATAAATATGGATTTTTATATTTTACGTATATTCTCACAGAAAAACAAAATTGTAAACTCTCTCCTAAAAAAAAGCAGTCCGGTAGTTCTTCCTTAATAAGTTAAACATCTGCAGCCATGCATGATCAGACGGACTCAGATCGCCTTCCAAAAAAATCCATGCATTTATCCTGAAAGTCAAGATACACTAATTCTTAATTTTTTTTTCTTCTTGTTATTTACTTCATGGATTCGAGATCTTTAAGTTTCACATTTTCAAACCAAGATATTTAAAGTTTCTTTGAAAAAAAATAAAGCAAGTATTTTCATGGAGTCTCATTTTTCTAGTAGACTGGAATTAAGTAAAAATACAAAATGTCACAAATTCAGAAGAAATCATCTTGCTTAACATTAAAGAAATAAATTCTTGGTATGTTTTCTAGGAGAATCACTGGTATTGGGCTCAATGAGTCCAGCACATACAGGAAAAATCAGAATTGAAGAATTATCACTAAAAAAGTCCTGACAAAGGCGCTCCTAAAGAGGTCACTTCTATTGCGAGATGAAGTCTTGACCCAAAGGAGAGGCGAAGACGCTGAACTCTGCAGTCCATGCTAACTTGCTCTTTTTCCTGCCTGCAGTTGGCTGCATTTCAGGCTCAGAGCAGCCACCCTGACCTTGGGAGCAGCTGCGGTACCCTTTGGACTCTGGTATCCCAGCTTCATCTATGCCTGGTTCTTCCAAACTCTACAAGGAGCTCGGACGCACCCTGCCAGACCAAAGCCTGGTCCTGAAAGAACGGTAAGAGTGGACTAGTAGGCAGTTCTGGACTTCTGACTGGGTTTGTGTACATGCACAATGGCCAGACTAAAATTAAAGCCAGGAAGGTGTTTTGAGCATATTAGTTAATTTTTTCAAATGTTTTAAGGTGATTTCTCACAAATTGATAAATGAACTCTAAAATTAAGATACTTCTCTTAAAATAAGATAATTCTCCTCTAAATCTCTTTAGGAACAAATGCATTCATGAATTCTATATAAAAAATACATTTTTGTTGTTATTTGTAAGGAACTTTGATGTATATGTTTATTATTATTATTCACTTTTGTCATCATTGAACTTCAAAGCCTCAGGATTAAGGCCCTGTTTGTATGGAGGGCAGTAATAAACCAAAAGGCAGAAGTCTTACAACCAGAGTATATGCACATCCCCTTGGAATGCATTATTGTCAAAGGAATTGTCTAAGATACCAAAAGGAGCTTTGTTTGCATTTAGATTTCTCTCTTTTCTTAAACTGTTTGTTTAGAAATGGGTCACTTAGCCTAGCAGATGTTTCCTCAACACAACATATTTGTGTCACAGATGAAGAAAACTTTCCAACCAACTCCCTTGTTTTAGTAATTATAATTTAATAATCCATTTTATTTCTTTTTAGAGCAGACAGGACAATTAACGAAAAATTCCGTTTGTCTGTGTTTTTCCCTCACCTCAAATTTGTACAGATAAACTGCTACAGGCAATTTTAGTTCTGTCCTAATAAAAGCATATAAACTCCACATGAATGTGCAGTTTCAAGCCACCAGAAATTATTCAGAAAACATCACTTAGCTGGTTTATGCACCAGCATGTAAATGAGGCCTCCTTTTTTTCCCTGCTCCCAGCAAAGCCGAGGCATTCACTGCTTTCATTTCACTTCACTCCTTTTTTTTTTTGGTTGCCATAGAAACCAGGGTGCCAGTCAGTCTGCAGAAGAGGCTGCCATTGCAGGTGGTTTGCAGATACTGTATTAATAAATGAAGAAAGAAATAAATAAATAGGACCCACATTTTCCTCAAAAAGACAGCAGTAAAGAGCACATCACTTTGCATTTATGTTGTTGGCTTGTGTAATTTGGCTACCGACACTTTATAGAAAATATTTACTGCCTTAGAAAATGAGCATGCGTGTATTTCTTCTACCTGGCAAGCCTATTGTGTATATTTACAGCCTTCTCTATAACAATCGGCTGAAATATTGAAACAACATAAACCAATCGAGTTGAAGAGAATGAATCCTAGAAAGAAAGGGACAATAACAGAGAGAGTGCGGTGCACAAGCATGCAGCTATTGACGGATTCATGCGCATGTTCAGGTTATGTGCCTGGGATTAAGAACGATTTGGGTCCTGTTTGTACAATGATCCTGTTGTTCTGAAGATATTTAAATTAATATAACCTTGATCTAAGAATTTAAAATCAACCAACAAAACAACAGCAACAAAAAAACATTGGTTTAGCCTGATTTTAAGCATGAGGAAAATAGGCTTAGGGGATCACTTTATCAATCCACCTGGAAATCCCCCATAACCTTAGAACACTTTTGTCTAAGTTCAGCCAAATCTTAAAATGGGTAGAAATCCCACAGGCAATTATTCATGTAAAGTAATCTGTAAACGCTAGTAACTGGAGGAGATCAGTGCCTCCAAAAAGGAAAGACAAGAACTCCTCTGCTATCTATTCCATTTGGCACTTTTTATTGAAACAAAAATCAAGCACACAAAGAGAGGTCATTTCAATTCTCTCCATAAAAAATTCACATTTTACTAGAAGCAGGAAGTGGAGGAACTGTATGGCTTACAGTTGTACCTATGATGTATCTTAAATCTTTCCAGTATAGAGAAAGCTCTACGGATATCACTGATTTAGGTGTTCATAACATTTTGATAAAATGTATACATCTTTTCTCTTCTGTCATGGTCCTGATTCCCCTCATATTTCTCAAGAAAATTAGTCTTAGTGTTAGTCTTCTAAGGAATGAATCATCTGTCAGAGTTCTCCCAGTAGACTATTTGACTAACCCATAGATTAAAAAAACAGTTTCTGCTCCAGCAGATTTAAGAAGATTTAAAAAAAAAAAAAAAAACAAACCAACAAACAAACAAAAAAACCCACCAACAACAAAACATGAATGACCCACATTGCCCACATTGCAGACGAGTAGAAGTCTGAGGCTTTGCAAATACCAATGAAAAAGATGTCCTTGGGATTCTCCAGTTCTGCTCTCATGTCAGCAATCTAGTTGTTGTCCAAACCACCATGGGAAGTGTTGCTTTTTATTGTGGTTGTTTCTTACACATGTAACAGCAGGAGAGAGAGATGCCTCAGCCTCATTGTCTTAAGGATGCCAGGATAGTGGACGGAAGCAAATGCCATTCCTACCTTCAAGAAAAGCCAGAAGGATCTTTCCAGTATAGAGAAAGCTCTACGGATATCACTGATTTAGGTGTTCATAACATTTTGATAAAATGTATACATCTTTTCTCTTCTGTCATGGTCCTGATTCCCCTCATATTTCTCAAGAAAATTAGTCTTAGTGTTAGTCTTCTAAGGAATGAATCATCTGTCAGAGTTCTCCCAGTAGACTATTTGACTAACCCATAGATTAAAAAAACAGTTTCTGCTCCAGCAGATTTAAGAAGATTTAAAAAAAAAAAAACAAAAACAAACAACAAACAAACAAAAAAACCCACCACCAACAAAACATGAATGACCCACATTGCAGACGAGTAGAAGTCTGAGGCTTTGCAAATACCAATGAAAAAGATGTCCTTGGGATTCTCCAGTTCTGCTCTCATGTCAGCAATCTAGTTGTTGTCCAAACCACCATGGGAAGTGTTGCTTTTTATTGTGGTTGTTTCTTACACATGTAACAGCAGGAGAGAGAGATGCCTCAGCCTCATTGTCTTAAGGATGCCAGGATAGTGGACGGAAGCAAATGCCATTCCTACCTTCAAGAAAAGCAAGAAGGAGGACCCAGGGAACTAGAGGCTGATCAGCGTCCCCTCAATCCCTGGGAAGGCATAGCAGCTAATCCTGGAAACCATTTCCAGGCACATGAAGGACAAGAAAGTCATCAGGAGTATGTCATCTCATTTCAGTCTAGAATGTCACTTGGATGTTGAGATCATTGCATAATATGATTTGTAAAGAAAACTCCTTATTTCTGTAAGATAAATGTACTGTTATATTTTCAAACAGGCAAGAACCTACAAAATTTGTACACGTAAATGGAAAAACGCTTATGTTGGTGGAGAAATCTAAACCACATTCTTTTGTACTCTAGCCATCTACACACTAACAGAGAAGAATTGCTAAAGAAGTATTTTAGCTCTGAGCATGTCTGAAGTTTCAAAGTAGGCTGTCCTTTTTCTCCTCTAGTGACCACATATATAAGCAGAATGTAGGAATTGATTTTTTAGGTTTCTCTTTCTGGACAACAAAGAAACAAACCGCTACTGTGCACCCCCATTTAGGCACAAGTTGGATTAAAAGAATGTCACCCATTAAAGCAATGAGGCTCAGGAGCATCTAGTAAAAAGGGAGACATTGCTGAGCATCCCTGAAATACATTCACCTCATGATCTACTACTTTCTTTTTAGATTGCCTGAGCACTTGGAGCCAGGTAATCCAAACTGATTTAATTTAGATTTGGATTCTGTTCAATTCCATCTGTACTTAATGTAAATGTTAAAGTGTCCAGAAACAAATATGGGTTAGAATTGGCAACCCTCATCTGGGCAAAGCTCCCCTAAAATCAGTGTAAATGTGCCTCAATTAAGTTTCCAGGCTGGAACTTACTTGGAATTAGAGATTGTAAACATCTGCTGCATGTTCTGTAATATTTGTCTGTAAAATTTTCTCGAGAGACAATCTTAAATATGTAGTGCATGTCCTAATGAGAAGAGAGAAAAACTTGGTTTTGATTTGTTTTTATGATCATAAGAATACTGATGTCATAGCCTAAAATGGAAAAATATCCTGTTATGTTATATAGCATTATACCACATAATTTAACCTCTTGCTGAGATGGAGCAGGAGATACAAGGGACCCTTGGCGGTAGTTACTGCACTATTATATTTTCATGACTTGTTTTCTAAGTCTGGTAGAACCCTGGAAAACAGATGGAAGGGGACCGATTGTGCAGCCCTGCAAGTTTCCAGGAAATCTTGATTGTGCAACTTACACAAGTTCTTTCACCAAATGGCCAATTGCTGCTGAAGACCACAATAATACAGGCGAACCTTCTGAGCAGGCAAAGGCAGAGCAAATACTCAAAGGCAGACGATGGCTAGTCAGAGCTGGGGGTAGTTATGGAGAAGTGAGAGAACCGAGCAGCATCCACTGTGGTACTAAAGGCTGCCTGCCTGCACTGCCCCACGCCTGGAAGCTTTAAAATTAGCTCCAGTAGAGAATCTGCTATTTTGGAAATGCTAATTCTTGATTTAGCAGTGAGAAGCACATCTGGTTCCCTGGGATTTCCATTAGGAGAACGTCTGCCCACTGAGCGAGACCAACTAAGGAGGAGATGCAGAGAGCACTGGTCCTCTCAGCCGGCTTCGGGTACAGCATCGTGGCTCAGCAGAGGTGTACTGTGGTTTGATGTGGTTTGTGTTTTGATTGATCTTCTATCAGGTCCTTGCCTGTGCTTTTTAGCAGGCATTTCCAAAGGCAACTTTGGGGCTGATGGGGTAACTCCATGCTCCCTTCCTACAACCCCTGGGAGGAAAGAGGATTCTCCAGAGAAAGTGCTGGATCCATTCTGAATCACCCTCTGGAGAAGTCTTGCTTTCCCTATGGGCTATCAGAAGACGTCAGGGACATTTATCTCATTAGTAGTCTACAGTGGCCTTTCTGAGAGTCTCCCTTGTGTGTTTCCATGTGTCTCTCCTGGTTTTTAAGTTAAACAGAAATGACAGGATAGATTCACTCCTGCTCTAAGCTGATTGATGCCAGCAGAGTTTTCTTCCAGAGAGAAACTCAATCCCATCATTTCTATTTAGTTTAACTCAGAATTAAGTTTTATTTATTTGTTTTCATTACCAAGCCATTTAATTAGCTGTATTCTTACAAAACGAGCTTGAGGCCTTTCCCTTTCCAAAAGAAAGAGGGTGTGTGATTTTTTCAGACACATCCAAGTGACTTAGGAGTTGAAGTCCCACTGAAAAATCAGTGGATGGCTTCTGAAATTCAAAATAATGACCCCTTGTCCAATAGTTAACAGGAACATCAAACACCCACAGCCTCTACATTCAGTAGACAGAAGAATGTCAGTCACCGCAACACTGAACCTATCCCTAGGCAAGTAATATATTCAGGAGCCAATTGTGTCTGATATTTTAATTACAGATCATGCTAATTTATTAAAGCCTAATGTTGGTTTCCTTGAAGGGGCAGGGGAAAATGGCAACACAGCAAAACTGGAACACAGTAATCCTGTTTGCTGCGCCTGCCACCTACTTTCACAGCCAACCACATAATATATTTTTGGCAACCTAGCTACACTGTTTCACTTACATTTGACGCTCTTTAATATAAGCACTTAATGACTTCAGTATTTCCTGGAAACGCAGCAACGGTGAGCACGGATGGCTCCTCAGATGTAGTAGATGGCACAGGACCATGAATATCAGTGGGAGTCTCTGCACAGCTTTCCATAGGCTTTGGATTGCACCCGTAACGAGAGCATACATTTGGAAAAACCTTTCCATGGCTACCTAGTATTCACGTGAAACACAACAGGAACAGAAAACATGTCTCTGGGTGCATGTTTGGGGATGGAGGGTGAGCATGGTGGTGGGTTGGGAAGTCTCCTCCACCTTTCCTTTGGGAATCCACCTGAAAGAAAGCAAGATGCAGAACTTGACTGTATATCTGGAGCAGAAAAACTGAGAGAGCCTGAAAGATCAGAGCATCATTTTGATATTTTAGAGGGAAGTAACAGGAACTAGTGTATTTTTTCCTTTCATGAACTCAAGTATGAATGCCTTTTGCAGTCTCTGTTGGGGAAGAACCCTAAAATAGTAAGACTGTTAATGTAAGCATGTACAGAAGCAGCAGATTTCTGCAGACCTTGCTGCCTTGCCCCCAAAAGTACACTTTTTCTTAGTAACAAATGGGCAGCCACAGCCATACTGACCTTTACTTTTATTTGTGGCCTGTTGACAGTGGTTTGATGACAATTTTGTTTCATTTACTTCTGGATTCCAAACTGAAATAGTAATTTCTTCTTCCCTTCTTCTTGCTTTTGAAGCAATTCTTATTCTGCTTCTACAGCTACAAGCAGGGAACAAAAAAAAGAAATTAAAGACACATGAGCCCCAGTGTTACATGTAAAAAATATGATACAAGCCAGCTTTGCCACAGCAAAACTATATGAAAAAATACTCATCATAAACAAATTTAGTCAAAAAACATGGGCACTGAAGCACAGTGGTCATTGACCCTCTAAAAGTGATGCAGCAGCCAGGCTCAAAACAAAAACTCACAGTCCTATAGGTTACTTGTATTTTGCCAAAGTTAACAAGGTTCTTTTTGCCTCCTGGATGCTTTCATGTGCAGGATGAGGCAAGTCTCCACCCACACAAAGTAGCACGTGCTTCAGAAAAATATTGTTGTCTGCTGTCACCGACCATGGAGGACGTGCATGCTGCAAGGTCTTAGAGAAGTCCAGTGCATTGAACCAGGCTGGCTGAGGTTCATCTTCTGTTTGTCAAAGACACCTAGAGATGATTGCCCAGGACCTTGTCCAGGTGGCTTTTGAATATACCCAGGGATGGAGACTCCATCACCTCTCTGGGCAACCTGTGCCAGACCTCAGTCACTTTCACAGTGGAAAAGCATTTCCTCATCTTCAGGGGGAACCTCCTGTGTTCCAGTCTGTGCCCATTTTAACTCACTTCAGTCACACGTGAAAGGGGAGAGGTCTGAAGGCTTCTCGAAGTGTTGTGAATGTCACTGGCCAGGAGAAGGGACGGCTCAGGTGAGGGCCATCACCACGTGGACATCAGCCAGGGTGTGCACATCACACGGCCAAACAGGGTGTGTACAGGCGACTGCCTGCGCTCACCCTGGCTCCTGATGAGTAGAAGAGCTGGGTTTATGCTATGAGAAGAGTTGGGTTTATGCTATGAGGGGGGGCTTTAGAGGCCCCAGGACCTTAACCTGTAGGAAAGATAATTTCTTCCACTCCAGTGCTCAAAGAAAAAAATATTTTCTGTGGGCAGCTTCGTCTGTTCCCTGCAGTAGTTGAATATTGCAAATAAAAATCTGTGTCCTCAGTGGCCTTGGAGGACTCTGTGCTGCAGGGCAAAAGGTATCTTCACCTATCAGTGAACCCAATCTTGTCAAGATCTAGAGCTGTATATTTATGAACACAAATTTTTCTAGGATATGATTGATTTCTTTCAGTGGAAAGCAAGCGTGTAACGTAAACACCTTTATTCTTCACCAAAGTGGAAACTTTCTTGATTCTTTTTTCTTTCAACAGCTCACAAGGAAACAATCATTTTTTCAAGAACTATTGTAAAAGTTACAGGGTGAGGATCCATCAGGTAATCACGCAGTAGACAGCCTTCCAAGTCCTCAGAAAGCGAGCAGGCTTTGAGTCTTGGGAATTTGTGTTGTTCTTAGTTTTGATTTTTGCAGGAGTTAACACAGAGACAATTTTGACAGTCGAGCTGAAGGGAACTTTATTCCTGTTAAAGTCATATCTTGATGCAGCCTTGCTCCCTTGGAACTAGACAAAGATAATGTGCTAAGGTTGTTTATATGAACCCTGACCATCACATTTCAGGGCTTGTATAAACTGAGAAAGTTGCATGACCAGAGCTCCAATACCACTGATTTCTACTCAGTAGAAACCAGCCAGAAAGATATTTGCAACAGCTCAGCAGAGAAGCAAGGATGGTCTCAGAGTACAAATTTGCCTCAAAAGTAAACAAGTACCTGTAGTTATAAGCTTGCTTGTAGCTTTCAATATTACTGAAGTTTGGATACAAGGGGTAGATGGACTGTAATCTGCATTCCGCTCCACTTATTATTCAGGCTTCGCACTGCAGCAGTTGAACACTTTCCATATGCACAGAGAACAGCATGATTAGGAGTTGTCAGATGCAGTTTTTACCTTCTGTCATCCTCTCCCTGAATATTGGCACTCAAGTTGCACAGGCAGGCTGAGGCTGCCCCTGTAATTATTTGACCAAAAATTGTGCCTTGCTTTCTTACTTAGTGATTAGGGCAGAGGCCGAGTTTGTGAGAGCCTCAGGTTCCTGTCTCTGGCCCCGTGAACATTTGCTTATTCAGGAAAGAGATTGAGAGAGACAAACTTGAGAATTGTCATTGAATAGTTTCACATTATAAGATGGGTGGCATAATTATCTGTGCTGTGGAAAAAAATTGAGATAATTTGAACCTGGGTGTCTCCAATTCAGGGGAGTCTCCTATTGCCGTGTTATTGCCTATTTGGGGATGGTTTTCTGTTTGATTTTTTTTTTAAAAAAAGTGAAAATTCTTCAGCTTGTCACAGTGGAGAGTGGGTACAATTTTTTTTAAAATCTAGATTCTCAGGAGACATGAAATCTCTACCAGGGGCCATTAGTTGAACAAAAAGAATACCACTCTACTTTTTAACGTCTTAATCACTTGGTCCAGCTTTTTGTGGAGACAACTTGGTGCTACTATGTGTTGATGGACTTTTCAGATGCTTCACTTGGAACATGTAAGGCAAAAAAAAGTTAAGCTAGTGATGATATTACTTTCCATTAAGGCAAGTTCACTGCTACGTGCAGTGAAAAAGTCCAGAGGTCAGAAAGATCCAAGAGTTCAACAAAAACATTGCTCTGTGGTGTCTCAATCAGATTTAAAGAACCTTTTAAATAAAAAGTGTATGTATTTATTTATTCATTTGTTCATTCTGTCTTTGGAGAACGAAGCTCTTGAGACCAGGCACCTGATGACCTCCATGGGAGCTGATGGCCACAGTTCGTCCTCTTTGCTAACAGCATCTCCATGCAGATTTAGTGGAGACATTCAGTCTGTAATAAATATAGTCCAGTGAAATACAGGCCTAGAACTGTCTACTGGCTCATTATTAATACATTGGGATAGTCTGGACCTGTGACTTCTTTACTGAATCTTCCCCCCTCCCTCCCATAGCCTCTTTTTCTGTCCGTGCATGCGGTGGGAGCCCTCCTGGGATTTACCTCGCCTCGCACCCCTTTCGTTGCCTGCGCCCCAGCATCCCTCGCCTGCAGGGACAACACCCTTCAGCAAAACAGAGCACATAGGCAAATCCAGCTTGTGTGTGCCCAGTGTGCAAATGATACCCCCCCGCCAATTTGGTCTGGAAGTGCGTACTGTGTAATAATAACCCAAAAACGCAAGAAGACTGTATCAATCATGCAGACACAGCAGGGGGAAAAAAAAAAAAAAGAAAAAGAGTGGAGTACATTAGGTCTTCTTTTTATTCTTCTTTATTCCCCTGTTACTTACAGCCACTCAGCAAATGACTAGCAGATTTAAGTGCTATATAAAAATGAGTAGCAAGGCAAGTCCAGAGAACAATACATCTGAAGGAAAAGGACTTCCAGAAGCAGACTCAGGTCTTTTTTTTGTGTGTGCGAGGCCTGGAAGCAGCTAATCTCTGCTGAGTAAAGATAACCATTCAGCTCAGATCAGTCGGCTACGCTGCCCGAGGAGGAAAACCAGGGAATCGTTTCATTGTTATTACTGGGGAGCCACCAGATGCTTGGGATTCCATATATTTGGGGGATAAGTCTTTCAAAAGCTCCATTGACACCGGGGTATGTCAATAATTCAACGTATTAGTTGGATGCAAATACTGCACAATAAGGTATGGAAAGAAAACTGTAATTGGGAATGCCGGGGCGAAGGGGGCTCTATCTTCTGACTGAGCCCATTGTTGAACTCCCCGCTGAACCTCCGACCCTTCACTTTGGAGGGACACAATAGGCTTTGATATGAGATGGTGGGAAACGGGCTTGGAGGCTCATTTCACATTCAGCTGCAATTCATCAGCTTGGCTGGGACTTCTAGCAGCTTTAATGACCACTGCAATTGATGGTTAAATCAATTTGTGACGGTGACAGCATGGCTGGCCCCTAGACTGTAACAATCCGGGATTACAACAGGCAGAAAGGGCCCCGTTATTCAGACGTGCGTGGTTTCTGCTCGGCTCAGAGTGGGAACAACGGTGGGACAAAGTCTCACAAAAACGAGGCCTGGAGAATGTACACATTCACTCCAGTTGACTACACACCGCCACGGCTGCTTTGTACAGCCATGAGGCGGGTTAAAAAAAAAAAAATAATTAAAAAAAATAAAAAAAAAACATTGTTACAAATAAAAATATACAGTAGGGCACAAAAGACCCTGATATCTAACTATATCCTTAGGGAAAGTGGCAACTCAGAAAGAATTTCAGCTCTGTTCCTCCGGAGACGAAGTGGGTGGTCCGTCCTCCCTCCACCCTCGACCCCAAGCTGCCTTGCCGCTTGCCCCCACGGTAAAACCCAGCCGTGCCTGGGCGGTGATGGAGCAGGTTTGCCTTTGGCAAGAGGGGCATGGGCAGGGGGATGGGGGCCAAATGTGTCCCTGGCAGTCAGAAGGAAGGACTGCTCCCTCTTCTGTCACCGATGAACAAACGCATTTGAAACGCGCTACAATCTATTTTTCACGTTTGCGTGGCTGTAATTACCGCTTACGCCAAACAGATATTACAGGGAAAGAAGACGACCAAAGACCACTCTGGTGGTCTTGCACTTGGTAATCGTGTCACAGGAGATTTGGTTGTTTTGGACAAGGGTCTGCAAGTCCAGCTCTTGGCTGACAGCAAGACGCAAAACGCACTTTCAAATCATCTCAGCTCGCCCTTCTCCTGCGTTTTGCTGGTGCAATGTGATATCTGCATCCAAAAGCTAAGGTGTAAGTTAGAGGCAGACAGAATTTCTGTAAAACGTGTGATTGTGATTCTGCTTTTCAGTAGAATATTTTACATAAGCTAATAGTGGCTAAATATTATCAAACAGACATATGTATCTGTGATGCAGTGTAGATATGACCTATGTGCTTTGTTTAAGTCAAATTACATCTAAAATAAGTCAGATGATTCAAGGAAAAGCTATGTTCTCTGTGTCGTGTTAAAGGAAATAATTTATTCAGCCCAAATAGCACAGTTATAAAATTAATATGTAATGTTGTATGTCTAACTGAGTGTGGATTCATTCAAAAAATCAATATGATATGTAGTCAGAGAATCAAAATACTTAAAAATTTATCTGAGGAAGCTGTTAATGTGAGCACTACAAATGATGCCAATCAATAACTTGTAAATTATATAGTAATTAATTACACGTCTCTCTCTGTGGTTAGGCGTGATCAAGCCATTTCTGTGTATACTAAAGAAACATGTTGAAAATGAGCACTAAAAAAGAAAGAAATTGTGAGGCACGGTCCACTGACCTGTTACATAAATCCCTTCATTCACGTTCTGAGTTGAAGTCTACAATTAATAATCAATTCTGGCATCCTCCTTACAAAATGTCATGGTCTAAATGTTGCAAAAGAAAGAGCTGTCTAGTTCCTTGAAGTATGTGAATCAAATGGTTGGTGTTAATACCTGAAAATTTGTGTCCTGAAATAAAGTACCACATCTTGAAAATGTAAACAACATATTTTTTTTCTAAAAGATCTGTCCAAATATTGAAAAAATATTATTGCTAACAGTAGAGAGGTCTAGCACTAGGTCCAAACCCTGACAGGGGAGGGGGGGACACACTGCATTTATCATGGATTTTTATTCACATCTGCTCAGTTGTTCAGCCTACTAACCTAACACTTGCCACACATCCAGACATCAGGATGGATTTGAAAAAAAAAAAAAAAAAAAAAAAAAAAAGAGAAGGCATCTTCTGCAGAAAGCATAGAGACATTTTATGCTGAATAAGTGTTTCCATTTGTGATGTGATCAATAACAAAAGGTTGTTGCGAAGAGAATGTTGAAAAATGTTTAATATCTATCCATCTATACTTAAATCATGTGTTTGTATATGCTTGCTACTACATGAGACATACGATGCGTGCAAATTTGCTTCTGCACACATGTATGTAGAAATCAGCCTCTGCATAAATAATACATCATCCTTCACAATGGAAATATAATGTGCGACTACAAAAGACTCTTTAATATATGCATTATCATATATAATGCATCACATATGGATGACTTTACTATATCAGATATATTAAATACATCTGCGCACATTTAAAGTGTAAAATGTAATACCAGTCTGAAATATTTGACACACTGATTATCCTTGAGAAAATCAGCATACAAAGTAGCTCAGAAGGAGCAGCAAGAGGCATCTAGCGTTATTTGTGGGTGAGGTATTTAGTTTGGGCAATTAAAGCATTTTAATTAAATTTAATTTTATTAGTGATGATCAAGAAGACAGGAAGTAGTCAGTCTGTTGTACAGCGAGCATGCTATATATACCAGTTAGGCTCTGCCATTCAGCCTGCTTAGAAACCAAGTGATCACGGTTCATTATTTTGAGCTAAAAATGTTCACTAGCCCTTTATTTACATCTGCTTCAACCCTCTCCGTTCATTGTTGGTTGCTATAAACTCACTCCATGGGGGATGGATTGGCTCAGGGCAAAAACGTGACAGAGGCTCCTATGCAGAGGATGAGCCGTTGCTGCAAGTGAAATCCTGCATCCGTAAAGCCAGGGGAAGGGGGAGAATTCCCAGTTACACTCAAAAGCTTCATTTTTGCAAGCGTGAAGGCAAAATATTTTTGGTTACGCATGGTGAGCAAAGAAGGTTTGGAAAAATACACCTTGTTCTCATGGAATTTTCGGAGCAACACAATGCACTAACATTTCCAAAGCTTGCTAGATTTACCTTCTGGGGTATGGTGAGAGAGGGTTTTCACCCAGAAAAGATGGCTACTGAAAGCGAGGAGGGTCTATATCCACTGCTGCACCTTTAAAATTCAAAGAAGCAGCACGTTACGTGGGACCGACACTTGCAGAGACAAAAGTGGTACATAAGGCTTCCTTCCCTCTCCCCTGTGACCCCCCCGCCAACCAGCCATCCAAGGGCATCCCAGGAGAGGACAGCAGCTTTTCCCTGCGCCAGCACACGGCCATCCTCCCTCCTTGCACCCTCCCTCCTCTCATCCTCCCTCCTTCCTCACATCTGAAAACCACTATTCTTCGCTCACTGAGTGTAGGGTGTGGTGTGGGCATAGACCAGCAAGGATCTTGCCTTGGGGACCTCCGCAGCAAACGAGGAAGGAGGGAAGGAAGACAAAGGATGCCCTTCCGACACCGGCTGTCAGCCCCTCTGCTGTCGGGTAGAGGACGGCGCTGCTCGGTACGGAGCGGTGTTCGCAGCAGGTGTGCGTGCGCTGGGCACTGTAACATCGCCAAGCTCCCCAGCTCCTTGGGAAAGTCACACACCGATGGCCACGCTGGCCCTTTTGAAAATTTGAGGCAGCACCACTGTTCGTTTCAGAGGGAAAGTACATTTTAAGGAAGGTGTTTCCAGTCTCCCCTGTATAAGGTTTGTGCTGTTCACATCAGGGAAAAATGGAAATTTAATCATACGATAATCATACTTCACCCAGTTTCTTAAACTTCTCCTGCAAGGCGAAAAAGGCACCTCGTTAGTCATTAATTTTCCTTAATTAGACCTCAGGTTAACATTTTTCTGAAATGAACAATGGCTCTCTGCACTCCTGAAAGCTAATATTTCTATCTCCCCCTGGAAATTCACTTAGATCACACCAGGTTGGCACCTAATTAGCAAATATCCTTGTTATTGCCAGAGCTGGGGTGGAGGGAGGGGGGCAGGACACTCAATCAAAAAAACCACCAAACCAAATAAACTATAAAAAAAAAAAGAAAAAATCAAAGTATGACCCAGCCAAAACAGACAGAGCCTTCCAGTGTGGTTAGTGAGGACCTTACTGCTGGGTTCTCCGGCACTGGTGTGACAAGCTCTAAAAATATGAAACTGAAGTAATCCTATGGATAATCCAGAAATGTCACAAAGTCAGCAGTCCAGAGGGGTTGAACTCGAGATTCTCTACGTGCTTGTTCTCTTCCTGCTCTCAGCTGGTAGCATCCCTATCTTGAGAACTGGCGGGGTTGTAACATGCCCTGAATTTTAAAAATGGCCCTGACCCTGTCACATCACCTCCGGTTCTCTCCAGAAGCCCTAGTGGGCCTGACTCCATTTGCTGTGTGCTCCAGGACTTGGGTATCGTGCTATCTGAATACACATTTCCCTCGCCATCTGGAACTGGGCAGTCACCGATCCAACATATTTTTCTTGCGTCTGCAATAGCTTAGACCCCAGCTGCTGAATCTTAACCCACATTCATTCTACCCCCCTTCACTATCAGCGAACCTGCTCTTTTCTCTTCTGTCATATAAGTGCTCTCATTTGCAGTCCATGACCCATTATATCAAAGCTCCTGTCCTCATTCTGCATGCTAGCTTGTCCCCTTGCTTGAATTTGAGATGTAAATACTCTGCTTTCCTGCTCAGCAAGCTATGTGAGGAAGAAAACTTCCATCTGGCTACAAATATTTAATGGTACTATTGTATCAATTTATTCTACTCACAGTGTGTCCCCATCAACATCACCATTTGTCGGTATTTTTTAACCTCTTCATGATAACCGTAGCAGGAATTCCCAGCTTAGGGGCCAGGTCTTGTCAACACAGAGGCAACACTAGTGTGCTTCTGTACTCATGGACCAATATAAATGATGGTCAGTCAAGACAATGACTACATAGCAATCAAAAAAGTGACAGCTGTATGAAGTCCAGATACACAAGGTACTCTTCATTCTAATTCTTGCCCAAGTTTTGTATTATGAAGGTTAACTGATTTTATCCTTAGTCTACCTAGCTTAAAGTTAGTTCAGAAATCACTACACTACACTGTAGCAAATTCTGTGACTGTGGATTAAACATACCTTAAACCAGTCCTGAGTAAAGATTTTGAATAGACCATATCTTTCAACATGTGCAGAAATTCTAATGGGGTGACAGCTGCCTGAAGTAGTTAAATTTGTTTGTTTGTTTTTATCAGCCTTATAAACTATGACTCCAAATTTCACTCACTGTTGTACAAACCTTCATCAAATGAGCTGTCTTCTCAGCACCGATGAGCAAACATTGGTCTTTGTTAGAAGGAGCTGCTGAATTAGATCGTAGAAAGACATAAAGACACAGAACCAGCAGTAGCACAAGGTATGCCATGTTTTTTATGTGTTTTGATGAGTTTATTTTTGGTTTTGTTTGCCTTATTTCTATAAAGAACGACCAGCAGAATATTTTATAGTTCCAATATTTACAGCACTCTGGTCATTTGTGCTTCTTCAGTGGCTGCCATTTGCTAGAAATACACTTCTGTCTTACTCTGTTCCTTTGTAGAAATTCACAAAATTCTTTGTTGCTGTCCCTTTATGGTCTTAAATGGTCCCACCCCTTCAGAAAGTTTAACGCAACTGCCATGTCCCCTTACCTGTCCACCTGACTGCCCTCTGTACACCAAGCGAAGCTGGCCACCCATGCCCTCTGCCTGGGGGAGATGCTCTTCCTCTCCTCCAGCTGTCTGCGATTGTGGGACAAGCTCAAAGCCAGGCATTAGGACAGCCTGAGTTCGACTAAGACTAACTGCAATACTTGCGTGTAGCGGGTATAGTACATTAAACAGTGTTTCTTGTCAGACTCACAACATCATCATCGGAAAACTCATACTCAACTACTGAATAATCCTGTTTATAGGTGTATGGTATCCCAGGAAGCAAATATACTGGCCAGGTGGATTTTATAAAATCCATAGTGAGAGTCTGGGGTTATGGCAGATGGCCAGTTGAATTACTTATACCAGCTGTCTGTAAAGGGCCCATATTACAGTTGAGATCAAAGGGTCTCTTATACCTGTATCACGCAAAAGTTCCACTGCATCTTTGTTAGAGGTACTTATAATATCAAATAGAGTGTGACAGTCAAAATGCGATAGTTGAAAAAGGTCCAGGTCCAGAAAATTACTTTCTTCCTTCATACGATCAATAAGAACATAAAACCACAAGTGCTTTAGATACACTTAGGTCAATCTGTACTCTTAATGAAACAAAAGCCGATGAGGCTTGAACCTTGGAATAAAAATACTCAAGTCTCTACAGCAGTGTAGTACATTGGGGTATTAGCTGTTGGTCACTGCAGTGATGGCACTGCCAATACTGCGTCGTTATCTCGGATATTGATATGCTACAGCACTGTAAATCTGGTGTCACAAGAACAACGTCTCAGAGGTTTTCTTGCCCTTTTTTACTGGTTGGTCTGCTCCAATAGACATGCAAAAGAACTAAGCATGCATTAGTCTAGAGTTGAGACCACAAGCCAAAAATGCTGAAGATTGTGGAAATAGCATCAGCTCTATCTATTAATTTCAGCCTGAACAATTTACTGAAAAATTATCCCTTTACTCATGCCAAACCTGTTCGGAATACTAATATAACAAGCGTCATGTCTTAAGTATATATGTGACCTGAAATCATTGCATAAACTTCCAAACAGCAAACCCACAGTCTTACTGACAGTTACAAGTGTAAAAGGAAAGGAAGGGAATTTACAGAGTTATCATAGAATTTCAGAAAAAGCACTAAATTTTTCTTTGAGTCATCACTGACTTCAGAGTTACTGTAAATTGTACAAATTCGGGCATAGCATGGGGGATTTATGGCTTTGCCGTGAAAAAGGTTGTTTACTCTGGCCCAGATTCTGATATTCTGACTCTGAATAGTAATTCTTTCAAGTAACCACACTGAATTCAACATACCTGAATACAATAGACTGCTTTGCTCCCTGGCGTGGAAGATGGTGTTCATTCCACTTTTATCAGTTTTCAGACTTCTTCTGCTCCACCAAAGTCTTAGGAAATCATTCATGAAAATTAAAATCTGCTCCACAGAGCTGCTTGTAGAGATTCTGCTCAGCACAAGCGAAGGTGTCGTGATTTGGTTCTTTGTATAAGTCTAAAAAATCACAGTGGCCATAAAGCAATGACATTTCTGTAGCAAGAATTACATGCTGATTTTGTTACATGCAGTTTCCCATGGTGGTTAAGTAAATAAAAGGTTTACTTTGCATAAGATCATTAGAAATTGTAAATCTTAGATCATAAAAACAACTCCTAACAAATACGGTTTTGCGCTAGCCAAGGAGTGCAGAAATAGCATCTCATTAGCCGTAAATCTTGGCAGAAAAGGGAAACAGAGCCCAGGAGTCCTAACAACAGCTTCTGTGCACCAGCCATTAGATCATACTGAAAAGCACAACAGGTCTAAAATTTAGTTGTATGAATGCCCATATAAACATTTCGGTATTATATGGTCATTTAAGTACTCCGAAATCTATGGTTATAGGCTTATGCCAGCATTTAAAAGATTAGAGGTTGTATTTTAGACTAATGAATTCCACTTATTTTTATTTTTGAAAACTTTATTAATGTGTTTTAAAAGGTGACATTCTCCTATTCAGACTTTCATTGCTTCCATGTTTGGCATGTTTTCGGTGCAGTATGTGCTAAGTAGGCACAGCAAACATTTTGATATGTGACTGAAAACAAGATCCAGGCTGGTCTATGAAATTCCCCGCATACCTCGGCTTAGACACCTGCAAGTGCATAAAGGCAGCCTTGTCTGAGTCGTTAGGTTGCCTCACTCCTGCCAAAGCTCTCTCATGACTGAGTGATGTGGCATGGAGGGATCTTGTGTTTTTCTCATGACTGACTGATGTGGCATGGAAGGACCTTGTGCTTTTCCCACAGCCACTTTAAAGAAACGTAAGGAGAGGAGGCAAACACCTACCCTTCCATGAAGCCCAGCACCCTGCACCCTGTGTGATGGGAATCATATAATGCACAGCTCTGATTCAATCTCATGAGCTCCAGAGAGATGCAGCTACCCTGACACTACCCTGTCCTGTCCCTCTGGTGAGCACACACATCAGTCTGGAGTATCCTGAACCATCTGTCAAGGCTGGATGCCTCCTCTTCAGGCACTAAGACATTTGAACTTAGCACCTAAAGTAAGCTGTCTGAACCTGGTCCTAAAAGGCAAACACTATGGCGAAAAATTTCAGGTTTCCTTCTTGCTTCTGTATTTCTTGAAGCTGGAAAGATGAGAAAATTAAAACCAGACAGGTCAAAAATACCAGGGACACTTATTTTATTTCAATAAAATGGAGAAAGTTGAAAATAGCAAGCATTAAACCCACAGTATGAGGTAGCAACCATTTGTTTTGCATAAAAATACTCTGGCACTTAGGGTTCCAGAAGGGTCTCACCATGAGCTTTCCTGCTTTTTGCTTATGTGGCCCTGAGACCTCCTCCAGCTGCTGAGGATGCACTAAATAGCAGTCAAGGGGAACGTCTGGATCTTCTTTATGAAGTGGTCTGGACAACAAAAGAGGGATTTCTTTCCTATATAACAAAAAAGGCAAAGAAGTAAGGCTTAGAGAAAACCACCAGAAAACAAGATGCTAAGTCCTCTCCAATCCCTATGTTAGTGGTCCGCATTTGCCATATGCCTTCATCTTAACCTGTGAAATGACTTCAAGAGCTCTCAGCTGGGGTGATAACATACTGCTTTTCCTCCTGCCTGGCTTCTAACAGGTCTGCCTGCTTGGAAGGGCCCACCAGGAGAATCAGCTGGAACATGAGAAGAGAAATTAGAGAGAACAACATGAGGAAAGAATGCCATCTGGGTCATATTTCCCAAAGTAAATCCTAGTCAATTCTGACTAAGTCAATCGCACCACACAGATTCACATCAGGTTGGGAACTAGCCCAAGTTTTTAAACTTCTACACAGACTCTTCCATATACATCTTTCTCACAAAACAGTTCCGAATAATCTGTTATGTCCTCATTACTGTTACCGTATACGCAAACTTTCCTTCCAAAGTGATTAAAGGTCTTTCCTTGTCTAAGGGATACCAAAGGAAGGTCATGAACCTTACCATCCATTCGCCAAGCTCACACACAAACATACACAGTAGCGTGTTCAAGATAGTTGTTATTTCTTTCTGCCAAGAAATGAAAATTGTCAAGTGCATTGGATAAAGAAAAACATAATCTACCCTACAATTAAGTAGCATGTTTCAGTAAACGTGTCCTCAGCAAGATGCTTCGCTACCAACATAAAACACTTGGCAAAAAGAATATTGAGAAAGAGAATGCAAGAAAGGTAATTAAAACCAATCACGAATGTGGTAGATGTGATTCTGAAGTAGTAATAACCTCAAGACAGAAATGGATTCAATCCAATGAGGGAAATCAAACATGTCTGATGTCTTTATAACAAATGATAAATACCAGCAATAGCCAAGGTTTGGGCTAGGTCATGTATTTTATTAGAAACCCATATGGCATGGTGATCCACTATGAAAAATACATATAGTGGTAGTTTATTGCTGTGGTTTGCATACCAGTGAGATTTTCATTTACTTGAACATCTTCCATCCTGTTCAGGACATGGAAGTGTTTCTAACAATCTCCTATTAGTAATTACTTTGGCATTATGATATTTGATTAAAAAAGCAGCTCAGTACAGCTGAATGTGATTTAACAAGATGTGCTACTCGTTGTTTTTTTTAGGATAGGTGATTCTGACCTCCTGTTAAACATCAGCATCCCTCATACTGGACATTTGGAAAATTTGACTGATTGGCCAATGCCAAGTCCAAACTCAAAGTAGTATCAGATGTGCTACTGTTCTGGGGCAATGTGGCAGCAAATGTGCTGATTAAGTTATAAAGAAGTAATTTTCTTCTACTTTCATGGTTGCCAGCGGGATCTGCGTAAGAGGGTTGGCGAAGAAAATCCACATTCCCACATCGTGTGATGAGGAAGGTGTAAGCTGCACGGGTATTTATGAGCGTGCGCCCGTCCTTCACACAGAAAGTTCATGGTGCTCCGGGGATTGAAACCAAGCAAACTTTACAGATCAGCAACTTGTCAGCCCCAACCTCCAGCTGAAATTAAATGCAGATAAAACAAATAGAATATTTTAAGGAAATGGAAATACCAAGTGCTGGAATTTCCTGGCTATATACAGCTGGATTTATTTCAAGCTCTGTGGACATGGAAAAAAATATGAGCTCATACTCCCCATATGGGAAATTTGATGTGGGTAAGAGCAGAAAACAGTTATAGTCCCTGTTCTATGGCAACTGCATGATTATCCAGGCCAAAGAGGAGAAAATAGTCCTAACAATAATAGCTGCCCAGTCAAAGCTTGGAGGATAGCTTGGGCAAGCCTATGTACCCTGTAAGCAATGTGGATGAGGCTTTCTGGGAGTGCTGCGAGGGAAGGAGAAAATTAAGCCATGTGGAAGCAAGCTGTGCTCTGACCCTTGTGCTGGCTGTGTGGAGTTTTCTAATATAGAAGTAGATTATGTGACTTACTCATACTAGTGTGCAGTGAGGGGTCAGCTTGAATTACAACGGGGATGAAATTCTGAAACAGGAAAATATCAGGTCCGCAGGGTCTGTGACTGCAGCGAGGCGTTGTCGGAGAGAGGGTGAGAGCAGGGACTGCTGGAAGTGGTAAGGCTGACGGGACTGAATTCCTGGTATCTCACATTCAGCACCCAAAGTTAGTAGATTTTTTTACTTTAACCTCCGTGTGTGTGGTTCCTCCATCTGTAAAACAGATGGTTGTCTCGCAGGATGTGCCTCTTAGGTCTGATCTGCAGTGTGTTTCCGAAGCGAATCTCCCAGCCACCCTCACTCACCGCGCTTCGGTTTGCATCCCTGAGCCCTTCCTGAGCCCACAGGGTGCGATGACACTGGAGGTTGTTCGGCAAGTGCCTCCACCTAATGCACTCCAACTGCTCCAGGTGTTCAAAACACGCTGCTGGGATGCAGCAAAACCCGCACAGTGTGAGGGTCAGGCCCTCGGCACCCCCCTTCCATGCAGCGGTCCCGCAGGGATTCCTGCAAAAACGGTGCTGCGAAGTGCTGCAAACTGCATGGGAGCAGATGCACCGTTTTTCCTTCAGAGCAAGGTTTGTACGGTGCAGAGTCAAAGCATCACTTGCCAGATACGAGAAGGAAAATAAGTATTGCATAGCTGCTCCTTACATGGGCAACTTACAGTTTCTGTGCGCTGGCTGAGTTTGGTGCCTTGGACAGAAATCATATCCGTTCCTGTAACTAAAGACTGTCTTGAGGCATACATTGACAAGGTCAAATTAAACTTGCACAGACCACCTTAATTCTGGCATTTCCTAAGTCTCAAGTGTTTGAGTTTACAACCTTAATAATGTTCTTTTAACATAGTTTTTGTATGTGTAATAAATTATATGCCCTTCTCACTTTCAGTGCTCTTCTCACCAGTAATGCTGTTGGACTCCGGTCCTTCATTATGAAAACAAATATTGGAAATTATTGCTGTTGTTATTGAAACCAGATGTACCGCTCTCTGTGGCATTTATTTGTATAGTGTCAAACTCTGGCACGTTCAATTTCAGCGTAGTTATTGAATAAAAATGAGCAATATGACTGATAGTGAAACGTAAGTGTTGGAAAGGCCTTAGAATCTGTCTCTTCTCAGGAAAGTTTATAATTTTCATCTCATACCAAGCATTCACACAAATGACTATGAGCAAAAATGACAAAATCACATATTTGCGTCAGTATAGAGTAATGAAAAGTAACAGAGGGCCAAGGTGAAAGAATCTGGGCCCAAATGTGAGGCACTAAATCTGCCCTGAAGAAGGTCTCTTGTGCCTCCTGGGGAAAAAAAAGTGATGCTCTTGGTAAACTCAGAATGAGAATTGTAAAGCAGAGACCTCCTCTTGTTTCACCATCCCTCAGATCTCCGACAAGAGGCACCCTGAAGGACAGCATTTCTCCTCATCGACTGCTAAGGGTGTGCATGCTTCAACTTTAGAGGTTTAACTTTTGGACATCAGTATTAGCTGAGAAATATCCCATCTTGTCTTTTCTATGCTCATCCCGACCTCAGTCCAGAGGAGCGAGCTGCTTGACTGTGGTAGAAAGTGGTGGGTGGAGAAAATGCACAGGGAAGAAGCCCCGTGCCCGTCTAGCAGGACCACGCAGGGACAGAAGGCTTCCCCAGTTTTTCCTTAGAAGGAGGGTACCAAAACATAGGGTACAGATCCCTGCAGGAACCCCAAACTGGAATAGCTTAACTATTTAAAGGAGAATGGTCAGCAATGTTGGGTAGGGCAGATTAAATACAGTGCTTGAAGAAAAAAGTAATTGAGATAACCATTAACAAAGCCTTAAAGTAACATTAAAGCTCCATATTTAAGTACTCAAAAAATAGGAAACCCCAGAACTAAACAGCACACACTGACATTAATTCAGTCCTTTTATTAATTCATTTTAATATGAACTTTAAGTGCATGATCGCCTTACAATTTTCCCACAGGATTCCTACGTGAGTTAATGCGTGTGGTGGGTCATGTTCTGAGAATGAATCAGGCAGTGCTGTTAATTAGGCTTTGTTAAAGGGTTAGATCTGCAGAATCACTGAGCACTCACAGCTGTAACTGCCGTCAAGGAATGCCTGTGTCCTGGATGTGCATCATGAAAAGCTAAAGGCTCTGTAAATTAGTCCATGTGCTTCTCAGATTGGATGACTAGTCTTGTACAGTTTGGGCTTTAACTTTAAAGTCACTTAGATGACATATCTCACAAGCCCGGACACCAGTATGCTTTCATCTCAGAGAGCTGTCAAGAAAATCAGTTTATTAGCAGTAGTATCTCCCTTACGCACTATAGTAAGAACAGTGCAGTAAAACCAATTCAAAGATTAAACACTCACGGAAGACATGTGGAAAGGTAGACGCACGATAATATAATTCCATGCTCTGTGTGAAGAGCAAAAAAAAAACCTGTTTATTGAGAGTTTTTGCAACTTTAGCACTTCTCTTATGTAGGCATTTTGCAGTGTAACTACCTGTACAATTCCCAGGCTCACGCAAAGCACCCTCAGGTGCTAGAAGTCTTTCAGCCTAAATAAACAATATGTGAAGGGAAGGCTGAGCAGAGCATTGTATACATGGATAAGCATCTTTTCAGGTAAAGTCTGTTAACCATTACTGCTAAATTACTCCCAACTTCATTGCTCTTGAACACCTCCGGATCATTTTTACAGACCCTGCTGTTTCTGGCCGGGGCACTGCCAACCAACCTAGTCGGAAAATTCGGTCCATCCGCTGAGCAGCCTCCCTCGTTGTGCCAAGGCAACGCTTGCCTTGTTTGGTCAGCCTTCCATCTCATTCAGGAGAGCAAGGGCAACCTATTGATTGACTGATTGCGTTTCCATCCTCCTGACATTCCTTGGATTTCTTGCAGCAAAGACCAGACACCCCTCTTAGAAACCAATTTGGAATTTTAACAAGACTTCAGAGAGAGAGGAGCTCAAAACAGCACGGACATTTATGGGTAGGCTAATCCCTGAATACCCCTGACAACCGTACGAGGAGGTAACATCAGAAAGAGGGAAGAATGACCAGTTATTTCTTGAAGAAAAACGCAGTCTTCCTGGCCATTTCAAAAGCATTTTACTGTAACCTAAAATGTCCAGTTTAGGAAGGTCTGAAAGCAGAAAAAAAAAAAAAAAAAAGCATTGTAAGTATAGCTATAAGGAAAATACGCCCTGTTAGTTTATAAAGCTTTTGATTTTACTGTGGTTAATCAGATTTATGCTGCATATGTAATACATGGCCTAAAGTCACAGTATAGGGGGAACACTTGTGATAAAACACAGTGATTTTTGTGTTTGTTTTTTTTTAATATTGCAAAAGGATACTATTTTTACTGCAATATGCAACTGTGCCAATGGAAAATAGCAGAAAGAAAAAAATATATTGTCTGGCACTGGTTGCCATAGCAACAAGCTGAAGTTCAAGGAGAAGTGGAGAATCTGAATTCTGTGGCAAGGTAATGAATTTAGCATCTACAGGAACAGAAATGGATTTTCTGTCACAGCCTGTAAATCAACCACAGGAGAGCAACACGCAGGAGATATCTTGGAATGCTTCATATCTGCTTCTAATGTATGAAAAGTGTATCAAAATTAGCTCTCAGGGCTTTGTCTTCCAGGGCCTTCCCTTTCTTTCTGTTCAGACCAGTGCACTTAAAAACATACTCGATGAAGCTGATGTTTGTTATTGAGACAAAGGCAAAAGCCTGGCAGTTTTCCCCACATCCCCCTGAAGTCAGCAGGCATCGCCCTCCTCCGAGAAAGCTGCTTTAACACCCTCACTTTTCGCAATGCACCAAATTTTCAAAGGTCAGCCTTGAGTCGCACACGTCCAGTTGTCCGAGACAGCTTTTGAGATACTGTTCAAGGCGTTTTCTTATGCAAACACATGATGCAGGTGAGCAAAGGGAGTGAACATGAAAATACCTGTGGTACCCAACTCAGCACCAGGAGCAAACAAGATGGCTTTTCGACATACCTACATTGTAATTGGTCTGCCTTGAAAACCCCGGCAAACGCCGACTGCTTGGCGTGAGGAGCTGCCTTGGGGGACCCATCACACCAAGGAAAGGGAGGGATGGAGTTTGGACACGGAGCAGGTGTTTCACGAGCACTGCCTGCGGAAAGGCTGAACGCGGGGCCAGGTTGCCCAGGAGCAGTCGGGAGTCTCCAAAGGGATGTGGGGGAATGGTGTCCATCCCTCAGCTAAATCTCTAGTCCCTTCTCAGGCTTTCTCAGTCTCTTTCTAATGGCTTGATGATCTCCAGAGCAACCTTGTCCTTGGCCACAATAATAATGCCTCAGCAATCCAGGCAGTATAAGGGAGAAATTTATAGGAAAAAAAATGTCTCACAATCGTGGGACCCAGCTAACATTCGTTATGCTCTCTGTGCCTTTAGAAACATGAAAAATAAATAGCTTCCTTTTCTACCTCTTATCCTGGAGTAGATGGAACACACTCTGGGGGAAAGGAGGAAAAAAATATGTTAAATAAAAAAAAAAAGAATTATAACAATAAACTCAGTTAATTATCTATAACAGTCTTCATTCCCAGTAAATCACACCCATGTAGCTCAGATGTAATTCTTCCAAAGTCAGTGAAGGTAAGTGTAAAATCACTGAGTAGAGAATATACTCCAAAATACACTGTAAAAAATAAAGTAGGAGAAGAAGATATTAGACAGAAAAAGTGATTTCTTATTTGGATGTCTTCTGTATGAGACAAAGGAATGCATCCTGTCCCTGTTACTGTAAAGGGTGCATATGGAAGCAATTATTTCTATATATTTCTATATATCCTCTTCAACTACCAACCATGCAACCGAATGCTAACTAAACATGGAATAACAGTTCAGGAGTTAAAACATTTCAGAGAATTTTGTATAATTTACCCATCTTGACTAATTCTTGTTCAAATCCTCTTCTGCTTCTAGAGTAAATGCATAACCATGAGCAGCATAAATTTCCCTGGATGTGCATTTGTTACTTTCTCTGAACAAAATGCTCTGCAACTTGTGAATTAACAGGTATCAGAGCTATTTTTAAAGATTATTATTACTTTTTTCATTTAGATGGTAAATTCCAGAGGGTAAGCCCACCTTTAACCATCTGAAAGAAAATAAACAATATTTCCATTCTAACTGCCACATGTTTTGTTCTGTTTCTCTAGATTCCTGTTCCATTGCAATGAAAATGTTGGACACTGGTTGAATTTAAGTTCGCCTCCTAAGTCATGTCAAATCAATCAGTGAATTTCTTAAACTCATACTTAACTATTGGGAGTCTTGAGCTTACACGTAAATAGCTTCGAGACTTTTGATGATCTGTGGCCATTTGGAAAAGAAAAGGGGAAACGCAAAGATACAAATCTCAAAAGCACTTCAGTGCTGGTTTGGACATCCGTAGAACTAAAGATGTGTTAAATCTCATAGCTGCAGTTATTCTTTCTTACTCTTCCGGCAGAAATCTCTCAAAAACTTCAACCCCTTGTCCTTTTATAAATATTTGAATAACTGGTAGCTTAAGCTTCAGCTCTGTCATCTTTCGTTTTAAACGGGAGTCCCCCTGGGCTGCAGAACAGGACAGCATTGCCCAGCGTGGGTTTTGGTACAGACGCAGGTTTCTGCTCAGCGGTCCTTGGGGAGAAAGTCACTTTACTGTTGAGATGAACCAGTCCAGTAACAGCTTGAAAGTTGCAGGATTTCCTTATAAAAATCAGGTGTTCGTTTGCCCTTAAAGAAAAGAGTCTTCTGATCTGAGAGACTGTTTTTATGCAACAATGGTGTACCGTCTTTCTGCGGATTTCGTCTGAAGCTGTAAGTAAATATGAAGATAGTAGGAAATCATTATTTCAGTTACTACTCCTGCCATGAATATAAGGCACTCTCAGTCTGACAAACAGTGCATGATTTTCCTTTACATAAGCTTGTCTCAGAGCAGAAAATGATAAATCAATACAGATAAAGGCACTTTTGAATGTGGTTGATGCTGTAAAGTATTAATTACCAATAAAATCCGTTCAATCTTTCTGGCCGTCTCTCCACCCAGGTGTGCTGCGAACCACTGCAATAAACCCACCTGTATTAGGGAAAAAAACAACCAGGTACTTTTTTTTGCCAAGTAATTTTTCTACAAGAGCCAACCTTGATTGAGATCACAGTGTGACTGTACAAATTGCCATGGATCAACTGCTGGAGCAGTCAAAGGGACGGGAGCATGTGCGGTGCTGTCACCAAACCCACCGTCCTGTCAAGTCAGAGCCTCAGGCAAAAGAGTGGAAGATCTGGTTGGGAACCAGACCTCTCTCATCACGGCTGAGATTTCCAAGGAGTGTGGAGGAGGCCACATGCCTTCCTCCAGCAGCTTTGTGAGTTGACCCCAGGATATTGTTTTCACGTCTGCAACAATAAAAAAGAAAGCAGTTTCAACTGGTTTGGGGTGGGATTTTTTTTTTTTTTAATTACGTACATTCTGGTTAATCTTAACTGAAGATTTTCTCACTTATTTTTTGCTCCAATTACAAAAAAAAAAAAAAGCCTTGTTTATAGAACCAAAAAGATATGCGATCCCTTCTCTGAAAAATCTGTCTTTGTGACAGTTTCCACAGCTCATTAACTCTTCTGTGCAAATTCATTTATGAGCACAAACTATTCCCCCTCCCTATCAGCTCTCTCCAGAAAGTAGGAGAGGGGAGGCTGGCACTGGAAGGAGTCATCGCACGAGTGATTGGGCTCTATTTACAGTTTGCAGAAGTATAACCTGCATGTTTGTGCTGTCCTCACTCACCTGAGAAATTTTCCTTTGTGTTAGTAATTCCATTGAAGTAATTACCGTGCAAGGAGCCAAAGTATGTTACCCAGCCAGTTCCCCTCGTAAGCCATAATGCACAGCTGCAAAGCTGTGGGAGGGCACTGAGAGGCATCCCGACACTCGTGGTAGCGGCAGGAGGGAAAGGGAGGACACCTGCCCCTTCTGGCATTCACCTAGGGCTGATGGTTGTGTGCGGAGAGTGGGGAAGGGGCAGGAGAGACAGGGTTACGGTCAGTCTGTTTATCCTTCCATTTCATCCTTAGTCACCGCAAAGGGATTTTTGTGATCTGTTGGGTTTTTGAGCTGTTGGAGATGGCAGGGAAGCCAGGAGTTATTCGTTTTCTGGGTTCCTGTAACAGATTCTGGATGCCGAAGAAAAACTCTGCTTTCCTTGCCCCTTCCCAGGGCTCCTTCCTGTCTAAGGAACGTCTAAGTTCCTAGTGTGGTCACTGGAGTTTGGACAGGTGTGTAAACGTAGCTGTCCACAACGCCCTGAGATGTCCTCAGGTATCCCAGACAGCCACTCAAGGCTGGCAGATGTGACACAGGATCTCTGGGAGATTCACGGCCTTGTGAATTGATCCTTCCGGAGGTCACGGGTGTCTATTTTCCTAAGTCTCACATTGTTTCAGATGTATGGGTTTAGGGAACTCAATCCAGCTCCCAGCCAATGGATTCTCCAAAGCCGCTCGGCTCAGAGCCGGCACCAGTCGCTCACCTGAAGAGCTCTCGAAACTCCCTTGGCTGTCCTGACTAAGCGCCGTTGGTCCGTAAGGAAGCTCAGGCAGCCAGCACACCTATTGACGCCTGTATGAACGCACCAACATTTCGCAGTCTGAACCTAAAGCAGAATCCTGGCTGTTAATGCAGATGTATCAATTTTGTCATAACTCCAGCTTGGAAAAAGTTGTAATCATTTGCCCAGCCGATGACATTGAAAGCACATAGAGAAGTGGAGACCACTTTAGCTCTGCAAAAACTGCTACAGCTCTGAGTGGGAAAACAAATTTCAGGTATTTTTACATGTTTCTGAGTGATAGACCAGTCGCATGCCTTGACTGATTTACGTTTACCTATTAGAACAGGCAGGCAAAAGGCCATCATCTTGTCACAGCTGAATTTATCTTACTGGAGACCACTTTAGCTCTGCAAAAACTGTACCTGCTACAGCTCTAAGTGGGAAAACAATTTCAGGTATTTTTATATGTTTTTCAGTGATCGACCAGTTGCATACCTTGACTGATTTACGTCTACCTATTACAACACACAGGCAAAAGGCAATCATCTTGTCACAGCTGAATTTATCCCACTATTGCCCTATTCTGGATTACTAGTTCTTTCACATCTGAGTACTCTTACTATGCCTCAGAGAAAAGAACCATTTTCATTTCTGAGAGATAATGATGTGTTTTCTGAATGCTTTGTTTACGGTAGCCTATAAAGTTGTTGACAACATCACATTGAATATTTTCTTGTCTTCAAATTCCTTCTCAACCTCAGAGAGCTCTCTTTAAAAACAATGAAAATTCATCTGAAATCCGTCCATTCAAACCATTGATCCAATGCACTAAGAGAGGTCAGAGATGCTCCTACACCACCTGGAAGTGCCGGGCCCGCGTTGGCAGCCGTTCCTGATGGGAGCATCCCCCAAGGCACCGGCAACCGGGCCGAAGGCAGGGGCTGCGAGGAGGCAGGAATTCCGACTGCAATCTCTGCAATAGGTCACACTATACGGAATAAGAAATTTCCTTTCCACTCACTGTCATTTTGCTACTTGGATAGAAAAAGAAGTGCCAGCAACTCAGGCTGTTCTTTATTCAAAAAGCAAACTTCAAAAATCACATGCTTGCCATGTGATTAGGCTGAATCTGATTCCATGATTCAGCAATGTACATTTTACACTTGTTGGTTAACTTGCATGGCTGAGTCTGAACATTGTCACGGGCTCAAATTCGCTTGTTCTATGTTTTCTTTTACTTTGCCCGAAGAACAAGGTGGTTGGCCAGTTCTCATGTTGATCCTGACCAGTTTGCATCTGCTGATGCTCTCAAAGTGTACTCTTAAGGACATAGACAGAATTAAGAATTAATATCGTTTTGCCTGGAAAACGAAAGGGCACTGCCGTGCTGCATTCTGCAAGCGGACACGCTGAGGAGAACACGCCGTGTGCCTGTTGCCAGCCTGGCGAGGCCAACGCCAGCCACCGAGCCCCAGCGGGACCCTGGCCGGGTTCGGCAGGCGGCCACCGCCAGCCACCGAGCCCCAGCGGGAGCCTGCCCGGGTTCGGCAGCGGGAGAAGGGCCACGAGCCCGGTGGCACTTACAGGTCAGCAGCACGTGCAGCCCTGCAGGAACCATCCGTTTAGCAAAGGAAGGAGTTTTCATTTGCTGTCCTTGTCAGCATCGCAGGGACCACGGCTAGGGATGAGAGAATCTGTTTGAGGAGAGCATCCACCCACACCGGCTGCCAAAGGCGCCTGCTCTAAGGTGGGGGAGACCTCGCTCCGCGTGAACGATAACAGAGCAGTCGGTTCTGTTTCCCAGCCACCCTCCTTTCGCCACAGGCAGAATTCCTTTGTGTGCTGGTAAGTGCAAACTCCAGGAATTTTTCTGTTGTAAAAGCAGTACTGGAAACAGATACTTTGGTTGAATCACTGGATCACTTCAATGGCTGAGCAACAAAGAAAAGATTAAATAAATGCATGAATAATGCCTTATCCCCTTCTTGGGTTGCTATTTCAGCTTTTTTATTATTAGTCTTCTTATATAAATTAAAAACCAAAACAAACAAGTTGTTACCCATCTTTGCTTGGATGAGAGAAGCAAGCGGTCACCAAAGCATAAGGGAAAAGCGATTGTGAGCCATTTAATCAGTCCTTTCAGCATTTTTTCTAAGTACGTAGTTCCTCAGCAAACCACAGTTTGGGAATTGAACGACACTGAATGGAGATATTCCCCGAGAAGAACGGCAGACGTGCGGGAGGGCGACACGATCTTGTCGGGGCCTCGGTGCCAGGCGCTGCGGACGAGGACCGTTTGCATCCCAGGTTAGCAAAGGGCTTCGGGACGGCAAACTGTCTGACTGCAAAGTGTCCTGCACCCACAGGCTCTGTAAAAACACATAACGGATGAAGGCAGTGTCTGCTCCCTGCCTGTCAGCCTAGCTATCTCATCATTTTTTCTTTTTAAAGAAAAGTATGGCCTTGTGATCTGGTGAATTCAGGTCATAATTCAGAGCAAAGATTTTAAAGCCGTTAGTTATTGTGCTCAAGAAAAGGGCTTGCTTTTAGAAGGGAAACATGGACAAGGGGCAGGAGAGGGTCTCACTGTTTATTTATTGCCTTTTATGCTGACAGGGCTGGCAAGGACCTCTGCTGTAACACGGCAGCTCTTGGGGCAAAGCCGTGGGTACCTGCCCTCGCCCAGCCCGCTGCTGTCCCTCACCTCGGGTCAGTCACAAAACATCAACTGTCTGCTCTTACACCACTTCATTTATTTTCTGTGTGCCCACTGAGAAACCTTAAAGATCACATCTAATTATTTTTAAATTATTTTTTTTCTCCATCTTTCAAAACAGTTATGAAAACTTTTTTTTCTTCTGGTTTGTATTCTACATCAAGTCATATAATAATTTTTCAGTGTAAAAATCCTTGTGCCCGGACGGTGAAAGGGATGTAAAGGATCATACCTCACTGACTTCAGTGGAAGTTCGGGCACCAAATAGCTCCAGAGGTTTGGGGCTTTTTCCGTGCACCCTGTTTATATCTGCGTCCCTCCACCCTAAAGCTGCTCTGGAGATCGGAGCAGCAGCACAAAACCTCGGAGCACAGTCCGGAGGTGGGAAGCACAGGCACCGAGAGAACGCACCACATCCCCAGACCACGTGGCCTCAGCACGCTCCATCCGCACGTCCCGCCTCGTGCCCTTGTTCCCAAGCCTCTCCCCTGGGAATCGGACTGCTGCTGGCTGACTTGGTTTGCAGCTGGAGAAACACAGCCCAGGGAAGGGGTTTTGGCGAGTTACCGGCTGCTGGGCTTTCCTGTTCTTAATTCCCAGGGTAGCCAAGGGGCTGCCTACAATGACCTGAGTTGGACAGTCCGTGAGCAGCAACTGTTCTCCATAGCAATGTCCTCCTCCAACCTGGAATGCCCAGGGAAGAACAGACAGGATGGAGCTGGAGCGGGGAGGCTCAGGGAAACCGAGCGGAGCAGACAGGTATGCTCGGTTGTGGGCGATGTGTGTAAAACCCAAACAGCCGAGTCCCACCCTCCGTGCCCCGCAGGCAGACCCGCACCTCACGCACAGCACGGTCACTTTGCAGCTGGGGCTCACAGCGCAGAGGGGGTCACTGATTTTCGGAGCTGCTAGGGACGAGCCACCTCGCGTGTCTCCCCCAGGTGACCCCCAAGTGTCACACATCCCTTGCACCCCTTCCACTCTCATGTCCCCAGACCCGCTCCTGGCTTCCCGGGCATATCCTGCCAGCACAGTCCCATGCATAGGGAAATAAAAAGCCTTTGAGTGATTCACCTGGGAATGCTGACTTCTCATTTTTTCAGAGAAAGACAGTAAAACAAGAACGGTAAATGCAGGGGAATTCTCTTTGTTGGTTGCAACGCATTTAAGACATTTTTAGGTGAAATACAGACCTTGGTCTCCCTGAAGATGCGCCACATTAACAGTTGGTTCATTTGTCTAAAAAGCAGCATTAACAAAATCTAGTCTGAGGAAAGCAATTTGGCATCAAAATCTCGGAAAGCAGAAGGATGCGGATGAAAATGCACCAGAACACTTGTTTCATTTTTCTCCATTGACTTTATTGATTGCAATAACAGTATTTGATTCTGATGCAGAGCTTTTTATCCACATAGCTAAAGCATTTTATGAAAACAGGGCTATACATAAGATGAAATGACTTTTTCTTCTGGTGGTAGATGGTTTAAAACCCAGTTAATTCCCATCCTAAGGCCCTCTTCTCTGGGATTCAGTCTAACAGAAGTCTTGCCTGCATCTCCATGAAGCTGAAGAAGACTTGACCCCGATCACCCAAGAAGTCGGTGCTCGGTTTGGTACAAGGTCGGCTCGGCTGTGCCCCGAACTGTCAGGCTGCCGTCCGTTGTCGGTCCCTGTCTGGCCGGGCAGGATGCACTCAGCTGTCCCTTTGGAGCATTGAACGGATCGGAGTATTTCTGCATTGAAAACAGACTTTCTCGTGATGTGAGGGGCGGAGTGACCCTGGAAAAGTTGGATGATCTTCTTTATTTATATAGAAATATAGTAAGCTGCTTACCAGATGGACTTGTTTGCAAGCTTGCCCACTTCTGACATGAATCAATGAATTTGCAGGGAGATTTTCTGGGAAGCAGTGAGCCCGAGGAAGAGCCCCTCTGCGGTGCCGGTACTGCCACCTGGTGGAGGCGCTGGCCATTGCAGCTGTTCCCTGCCGGAGCTTTGCGTTCCAGCGGCACTGGCGGCTGCAGAGCACCCAAAGGAT